>NC_054844.1:15777741-15877741 GCF_018345385.1 Vulpes lagopus | reverse complement strand
AGAGCTAGATGCAGGGCTTGATCTAGGACCCTTGGGGTCATGACCTGAGCTGAAGGCAGATACTTGACCAACTGAGCCATCCAGGCACCCCAAAATCACTTTTATGATTAGTTCTTTATAGCATATCAAATTCAACTAAGCATAAGATATATATGTTGCCTCTTTTCGAAGACATTAACACTTGGTTGCTTTTAGATTCTGTATCTTTTGATTGGGACATTTCACTTTTGAAATGAAATAAATTTAACACATTCTTTTAAGAAAAATAACTCCAAGAAGGAATTTAGGAAGAGCTATAATGGATGTTTTCTTCCTCCCATATGTGAGCATGATGCTCCCAACATGTTCAAAATAGAGGATATTTGAGCTTTAAGCTTATGCCATAAGAAATTGATACCTAGGGGATCCCTGGGTGGCGCAGCGGTTTGGCGCCTGCCTTTGGCCCAGGGCGCGATCCTGGAGACCCGGGATCGAATCCCACATCAGGCTCCCGGCGCATGGAGCCTGCTTCTCCCTCTGCCTGTGTCTCTGCCTCTCTCTCTTTCTCTCTGTATGACTATCATAAATAAATAAAATTTAAAAAAAAAAATAAAAAAAAAAAAAAGAAATTGATACCTAATGTATCTAAATTGTAATTTCTTAGGGTCAGCATCAGCTAATTGTCCTGTGAGATTGTGTTCAGTGTCATAGTTTTTCTGGTTCATCATAGAATAAAGTGGTCTCTGGCTGAAATTGCCCATTTCTCTCTGTCTAGGAGTCACTTGCTTCACCTGCTCCTCTCCCTTACCATTTTTGATGCCTTGGAAGTGGTCTGTATTGCAGACAAGTTTCTCATTTACATTTATCCTAAGTTAGTGTATGTCACCTAAAATTCAAATCAGAAGAATCTTTACAGGGACACCTAGGTGGCTCAGTAATTGAGGCTCTGCTTTCATTCAGCTCAGAGCATGATCCCAGGGTCCAGGATCAAGTCCCACATCGGGCTTTTTGAAAGGAGCCTGCTTCTCCCTCTGCCTGTATCTCTGTATCTCTCATGAATAAATAAATAAAATCTTTTTTTTTAAAGAGTCTTCACAGCAAAAAAGTACTCTTTCACATGCAGATTTAGAGAAGTAAAGGCTATTCGTTTTTGTTTGTTTGTTTGTTTTTAAGGAAATGATTAATGTCATCTTCTAGCATTTAAACACCAATTGGGGAAGACAGATTAGATTTCTTTTGTATGCCTCAAGTGGTAGAGGTTGGCCCACTGAGTAAAAGTTACAAGGGAGAAAGTCATCAGCTCAATATAAAGGAGAACTTAGAGACTGTAAAAACCATGCAGAGATGAAATGGGCTGCTTTGGGAGAGAGTGAAATCTTTGCCACTGGAGATGTCTAAGCAGAGATCAGAGGCCACCTGGTGAGATTATCCTAGAAAGAGGGTAGAGATGGTGTTAGGGTATGTGACCTTTACTATTCTTTTGAATTCTGAGATTCTAAAATTCTGTAATCATATAACTAGACTGCCTGGATTTTATGAGGGAAAGTAATTATTTTTAAGTAATTTTTAACCTGAATTTTGGTACTATTTTGAAGGGTATAAAAATAGATTCACTATAAATAGCACAACACAAGGTCTTTGATAAGAAGATTACACAGTCCAGGCTAGGATGGGGGTCAGAATCAGTATGTACTTTAAGAGAACTACAGACTATACCTATGAAATCATTCTTTTAATCCTAAACTTTGTTACTATATTAAACCAAATTTTAAAAACCTAACACCTGTTGGCACAGAGCACTTGAAACCAATGCCTAAGAGAGACAAAAGGGTCAGGAAAAATGGAAGTCCAAATAAATATGATACTAGAACTCATTTCATTTAGGAATAGTCATACCTTGTTCAATTAATATATTATGAACAATCACTATTAACCAAACCAACTTTTTAATCCTGGAGGTAAAAATACAAATAATATATTTCTCTTGCCTTTAAGAAAGAAACATTCTGCTTGGAGAAATGAATAATGAGCAAATTATGGTACAACGTGGAAAATGCCACAGGAGAGTATGAGCTAAGGTATTTGAGAGACCAAAGGAGGGAATTCAACTCTGCCTGGAAGATTGAGGCTAGTTTGATGAAATAGATATGTTATGTTGAATCAGTAGTAGATAATTAATGATATCCTATGAGTTAAAGATGGTGCTTATTTCCAAAGAAATACAGAAACAAGTTTAAAGGAATATGCCTCTACTCAGGAATTTGGACATAGGTAATTCCCTGGTGACTAATTATTGGTAGTAACAATAGCTAACGTTTATTATACACTTATTATGCACCAATGTTTGAAATGCTTACCTGCACTATGTAAGTAAATGACTAAATGACTCGTTCAAGGTCAAGTCACAGAGCTAGAAAGCAAAGGAAGGACATAAACTTAAGTAGTAAGTCTCCTGAGCCTGATATAGTAAGGTTTTTATTTTCAATAAAGTACTTTATTGACCAATATTAAGCACTCTATTTTGAATAATATTCTTTGTAAAATTTTTCTTCAATATCTCAACTGTCTAAAATAGTAGCCTGGTGCCCAAAACCGCTTCACTCTTTGTGCATTATGAAGTTAGCTGGTTCTAAGCTCCATAGCAATATATCCTTGAGAGCAAACAAGAACTGGCTTACTTTATTCCTCAGCTTTTGACAACCTTTATTATTTCATTTATCTGCTATTCATAGCGAGATGTAAACATCTTACTTCCCAGTGTGATCCTCATATCAACAGTGGGTCAGTTTAAAATATTGGGAATCAATATGTTATAAAACATCAGCCAGTACTAAAAAGGCAGGCCCAGAGAAAATTCATTGAATGTCAAATAAAAAATAAACATCAACAGTTAAAAATGTAATAAGATAATAAATAAAAGCAGGGAATTAAAAAAAATTCTTAACCCAAAAAGCAATTTGACAAGTAAGATATACCTATATTAAACACAAAGCCGCTTACAGTACAGGGAGCAATGAATTTTTCATGCAGGTAGACAGAACAATTCTTTTCTAAATTTAATAGACAGAATACATGACATTAGTGCCATTGATGGTGGGGTTTGGAACTCAAGAAGGGGGGCACTGGAGCCTCTGTGAAGATATTAGTTAGCACAAGCTCTACATTTTTTATTGATTTGTGTAGACACTTAAGACTAAATGTTTTTATACTGAGGATCTCTTTTTCATCCTAGCTATGTATGCATATATTTCTTATGTGCAGGTACTCAGCGCTGTTTTTTATTATTATTTTTTTTTTTTAGTTTCATACCTTCATATCCCCGCCTTCACACTTGCATCTGATCCTGCTGCTAGTTGGTTAGTCAGTCTGGATCTATCTGTGAGACATCTTTTATTGACCCATCATTGAATCCACAGTTCTATAGAAAGTCCTACAAAAAGTGACAAAAGAAGTAGGGCACTGCATTCCTTTTGGGCTGCTTAAAATTTAATGCACAATGGCTAACAATCAAAAGGAAACAAATAATATTCTTGAACTGTGTTGCTTGGGTAAAATAGTCAGGAAGGCAATAGTCTAGGAGGGGTGTGATTGTGGTCCTGCAGTCCTCTCAATTCACCTAGTGAAAAATACATTACCTCACACACTTCCACATATACCAGATTTAACAAATATTCCCTTCCTTTAGTGTTGTTGCTTTTAGGGCTGATACACATCCATAGGAATCATAGCCTTCCACATGGACATCTTTTTTTCCCCAGCTACTCCCTTCTGACCCCAAATCGCTTCTTGCACCCAGAAAGCTTGTAAAGTGAAATAGAAGCATAATCTTAAGGAACGAGCTTGAAATTGTGAAAGGTCCAAGATGAGAGTATTCACAAAACATTTTTGTTTTGTTGGTATTTTTGAAGGAGTATTTACCCAAAGCTCTAGCAGCCACAAGTATATATTCATTTATTAATGTGTTTATTCTTTTTATATTTTTTAGTATCTCCTATGTCTTAGGGACTATTTAAATTTCTGGAGAAAATGCACAACCTCCTACCATCAAGTTCCTTACACTCTACTGGGTGAAAGGAGTGTGTGCGTGCACGTGCGTGTGTGTGTGTGTGTGTGTGTGTATGTATGTTGCATATTTGAATATGGTGAATAAAGAAATACAGTTCTACAGACGGTGTTGTAGGAATTACTTTGAAAGAGCACCAACAAATTTGGGATATTGTAGGAAGGGTCAGAAAATTGTCTTGGAGATTATACCTGCACTCTGGCTTATGTGAGGAGTAGGAAGTGGATTTTACAAGCAGAGAAACCATAAGCAACAACTGTAGACCAGGTTCTGTGAGGAACATAAACAATTTAGGTTGTAGCTTAGAGAGCAAGGCAGAGAGTAGCAAAGAATGAGGGTATAATTGAAGCCCCAAGACAAATAGAAGAGAGCATTAGATACCCTGTGTGTAGGGCATGGAGAAGGTATATGCTTCTGGTAGTGGGGGCTGAGAGTGGAATGAGCAGTCAAGGAAAAGGAGAAAAGTAGAAAAAACCATGGATAGGAGTCATGGTTAGGAGACTCTTTACTATAGGGGTAATGAAAGTCTGGCCTAGACTTGTGGCCATGGTGGTAGTAAAAAGACAACACCACCAAGACATACATAGTAGAAATTTCTGCAATTGTTGGGTGATAGGGTGAGGGAAAAATAATGAGTTACTTTCTATAAGAAACATTGGCCACTGGACAGGTTAGCAGTTAAAATAGTATCTGTATAAAGGAGAAAGCATATTTATGGGAGATACTAAATTCAGATGTGTCAAATGTGTTAAGATATACTTAGTATCTGAAGGGGCTGAAAGGAGATTATATATAATTAGGAGGTCAGGCATATGAAGGTGATAATCAAAACTCTGAGATTAAGTACATTAACCTAAAATAGTATGTACAATAAAAAGGTCATGGTCCCAGGTTGTGGACAGCAACATTAAAAATGAAAAAATGACGAGACTGAAAAATCTGATAATGTTTTCCTAGAATACAAGAACTTCAATAATTTCAAATAAAAAGAAGATCTGTGGAGTCAAGAATTTGCATTAAAAAGTCTTCTAAAATAAAGGCTACAAACCATTTATTACATTTGGCAGTTGGGAACACTTATTGATTGTAGAAAAACCAGATGTGAGAAATGGGTATGGTCATATAACAAAAGGCATCAGATTATGGATCAGTGTATTTGAACATGTGAGAAATTTTTGATGAATATTGAAGAAACGAATATTTTAATTTGAATTTAGGGGAGAGGCTGTTACAATTGATGAGAAAGACATGAGGCGATTATCATTTGAAGAACAAGGCCAGGTGGAGTATGGCCTTTATAGAAGAGAGAGAAAAACAATATCCAAAATAGTAGTTAGGTGATGGAATTAATGACAAAGAAGAAACTACTGATCTTGAACGGGAGAACGAAGATAGTCTCTGAGACTACAGGAAGGATGAGAGAATGGATGTGGCACAGATGATTTTATAGTTAGCGAGGTAAAACATTGATTACTATCATTCATGAGGCCCTCATATGTGGATCACCAACAATGAAAGAAAAGAAAGTAGAGTAGGGAGGGTGGGATTTTGGAATAGTCTTTAAAGAAATAAGGTAGCTGGTCAAATAAAATACCAATGAGTAGACAAGGAGATCAAGCAGATTTTTCAAAGCATAGATTTGCAGTATTGCTAAGTAGGGAGAATATAGTATTATGAAGCAGACCTCAACTCTCATATAAAGTCTAACAAGGCCCACTAGAGTATTTAATTTGTGTTTGAATTTGCTGGGCTGGTGTGTCAGGAGGGTAGTCATTCATTCAGCCATTTGTGAGGCTGACCCTTATTCAGTTTAGCCTGAATAGCAGCAGGTTCACCTTATCACCACAAGTTGTCAATGGCCTGCATTGTGTTACCCTGATCTCTACCCTGAACCCTTGCCCAAAGGAGCCATGCATTCTGGCTCTGCTGGCTACCTCTCTAAGGTATTATAAATTGGGCATTTGGAAATGCTTTCAAAAATCTGGCAAATTATAATCGAATTTGGCCTTCGGTCCACATTTATACATCCTGTGAGCTCTACTCCAAACAGAATTCCCATCTATTCATTCTTTTAGAATCCCATTAATTCAAGCTACTATTAACTCTCTAGATGATGGCCACCATCTTCTAATCAATCTCCCCACACCCAAACTTGTCTCTTTTTTAACTCTTAGCAAGCTAGTTATCACATTTGAAATATTAAAAGATGATACTTTATTCCTGGATACTCTTGCACTTAGAATGAATCCACATTTCTTAATCTGACATATAAATAGTCCTATAGGGCGGAACACCCACCTGTCCTGGACCTCATCTCCCTTGCTTACTCACTCTCAACCACAGTAATCTTGTTTCATTTTCCAGAACTCACCAAGCACATTCTTGCTTTAAGGACTTTGCATTGATTTTTCCCTCAACCCAGAATACCCTTCCATCTGATCTTCACATAGCTGGCTTTTTCTCATGCTTCAGCTCCCAGCTTGAAGGCTACCTCATTAGAGAAAACTTTCTTTATTACTCTACTTAATGTACATGACCTCTCCATCCCTCCATAGCTCTATTATGACATTATATATTTTTCTTAGTAAAATGTATTGTTTCATAATAAGTTTAACAAATAAAACAACGTCATTAATGTATTTTACTATTCATTGTTTTATATCTTTCTCTCTAGATTGTAAAATCTTTGGGGCAGAAACCATGTCTGCCTTATATAACACTTATCACCAGTCCCTAGCAAAGTGCCTGACTAAACACCTGGTACATAATCCAAAATGCCAGCTCATTAAATGAGTGAAGATGAAAGAATGAACAAATGAGCCTGATAATTGCCAAATACACACTATTCATTTTGCTGATCCTATCTCAAGCATTTTATAGCACTATTCAATATTTTTCTTCTTGAAAACTTTTTACCTTATATTTCTGCAATATGATGTATTACTGGTATTTGTGCTTCTTGGACCACTTACTGTCATCCCCTTTCCTCCTAGACATTCCTTAAATATTAACATTTTTTGGAGATATACCTTTAGCCCTCTAATCTTCCTAGTCATCCTATGTTTCCTAGATAATCTGAACTGTGGTCACCAGATAAAATAATTCTATATGCTAATAACTACCTTTCTCCATCATGTGGTTTAAAGCTGTTATTCCAAATGCCCAGTATTTTAAGTTGATTATTTCTAAATTTTCTTAAATTTAGGATTTCCAAAAATATACATCAAATCTTCCTTATATTTCATGCTGTTTCTGCTTTTATATTTCCATGGGACCTCCCTCCATCTAGTTACCTAAGTCATCTATTCATTTTTTCTTTTTTTTTTTTTCAGTAAATATTTATTGACTGATTTTTATGTGCCAGGCACTATTCTGGGAATTTGGAATAGGTACATCAGTATATAAAACAGGCACACACACACACACACACACACACACACACACACATATATATATATATATATATATATATGTGTGTATATATATATATATTTGAGGGGTGTGTGTGTGTATATAAATATGTATATATATATATATATATTTGAGGGGTGTGTGTGTGTGTGTGTGTATATGTCTACATTCATCTCAGAATCCTTTCTTTTAAATAACTTCCTATTGGTAACCCAGTTTTGTAAGTACTTGTATTTACTTACAAATTCTTATCCATCTTCTCCACTCCTCTACCTGCCTTAGTTCAAGTCCTTTTCATTTCTAGCATTAAAATAACTTTTTAATTGGTCAATATGCCTCTAGTTTACCCTACAATCCACCTCCTAAAATACAAGGTGAATCATGCTAATAATGCAAATCTTGGCATGATCCTCCACTAGATTAAAATCTTTTAGTGAATCTTCACCCTTACAAAATGAACACCTTGTTTATACTACTACCAAAACAAGTCCTGAGGACTGATGCAGACCAAGTCAATATCCTAATCACGCAAAGAAGGAGAGAAAAGAGCCCTAGGTAAACAGTCCAAATATTTCAAAGTTTTTATTACAGCACATCATCATAATATGAAATGTGCTGGCACCAGCTGGAATAGACCAAGCAGATCCAATCAATTTATGCATGTATTTTTTCATCATAGAAATACTGCTTTCATTTTCTCTCTATCATTCTTTGTGCTTGTTATACGTTCTTATTTTATACTATTTGTTAAATTATTAAGTTTAATTTTAACTTCCAGTTCCTGATGATTTATGAATACACTGAACAAAACAGTTCTCTGATGTAGATTTTTATGGGCTATACTAGCTATTTGTACTAAATATATGTGCCATAATAAAAAAAGCTTTATTTATATAAAAATTCTCCTTTCAACCTAAATTTTCTTTTAAAGAAAACTTTATAGCAAATAACAATTTATCTATTAGGCCAATGTAGAATTTATCTTGATTGTTATTTAATGAACAGAGCAAACCAAATCACTCACTTTTCTTTGAATAATTTTTGAAATGATGTATTATTTATAAAATTATGACATATTTTGAACTACAAATAATCTTACTCTTCAGTCACCTTGATATTTTTTAATTGGAGGCAAAAACTGATATTATACACATAGATTGTCTTATTTGAAAGACATCTTACATAAAGCCATATCAGCCATTGTTTTCCTTGGTTGGCAGAATCAATCAATCCACCTATCAATCATTATTTATTAGGTGCCAACCTTGAGCCTGGCATTGATCCAGTTCTGTGCATTAGTGAAACAACAAGTACAAAAGGGGAAAAAGATGATAAAGTCCAAATTATAAAATATGTTTATTAATTTTATTTTCACCAATATGAATTTTGTATTTTTTTCATGTAAAAAATCTTTGTAAGAAGTCTTATTTTTAGTTTTAAAGATGAAAGATATTATTTAGAATCTGGTATTATGTAAACCATGGTATTCAGATCTCTTCAGGGAAAGCTGTTTCCTAGAGTTTTTGTATTGTTTAGTAACTATCTATTATTATTTCCTGTTGAGCAGTGAACCACCAGTACCTGCATCCTACAAGTCACAGCATTGGGTCACTGTGCCATCTTAGGTCTCTTTGGAGGTTGAGTTAGGTGCCTTGTATTTAGGAGGCTAGTTTGGAAGGAACTAATTCTAGTCTCAGGGTTCTTCTGTGGTAAACTCCAGACCCCATTGTTCCATGTGAATCTGTGTTTATGCCCAACATCCACCTGAGCTCTGAACTTGAGAGTTCAAGAAATCCCCGTAGCACCTAGTCCCAAAACACTAAACAGAAAGTCAAAGGAGCAATGCTGCTAAACCAACAAAAAACACTTACTGAAGGTTAGCCAAGGTCTTTTTTTTTCCCCTCAAGATCTTTATATATAAAATAACCTCTTCATCTAGAATCTCAGTTGTACTTATCACACATTCAAAATTTGAACTAGATGAGGAAATAAAAAGTGAAAGACTCTCCTTTATTATTTTTTTTCAGGGGGATCCCTGGGTGGCGCAGCGGTTTGGCGCCTGCCTTTGGCCCAGGGCGCGATCCTGGAGACCCGGGATACGTCGGGCTCCCGGTGCGTGGAACCTGCTTCTCCCTCTGCCTGTGTCTCTGCCTCTCTCTCTCTCTCTCTCTCTGTGACTATCATAAATAAATAAAAATTTTAAAAAAATATTTTTTTCAGGGCTTTTTGTCACTATATGAGTTAGTTAACAGATTCGAGTTACCGTATCTCAAAGGGCTTCCAATAAGCAAAATCTTCTGCACATCTTATTATTTAATCAGTAAACAGCTTTTTTTCTTTTAAATTTTAAGATTTTATCTATTTATTCATCAGAGACACACAGAGAGAGGCAGAGCAGAGGGAGAAGCAGACTCCATGCAGGTAGCCTGAGATGGGACTGGATCCCGGGACTCCAGGATCATGCCCTGCGCCTAAGGCTGCGATAAACTGCTGAACCCCACCCCCCACCCCCCCACCGCCCCCACCGCCGCCCACCCCGGGCTGCCCAGGAAATAGCTTTTAAAGACAATAGTGTGGGGCAATTGAAAAGGCCCAGACTGCATTCAGACAATAATGTTAATTTAGTAAATCACAAGATATAGGAGCCAGCTAAGTCAAAGACACTTATTTTAGTCACTCAAGAAAAATATTTGAGCATTTTCTGGGCAGATCAGAGGACCTAAAGACCTCTTCCTAACTACCCTAAGCCTATTTTTCAATATTGGTCTTGCAGTTTCCAATGTCATTACTTTAAATGCTTCTCTTGACACAATTCAAAAAATAAAGACTCACCTGTATATTTTATTTGGTCCACTCCCTAAACAGCCATTTAGCACTTTCACAGAGGACCCAATAAACAGGATTTCAGATCCCTGACTTTCTCCTTTTATTTTTTATTATGTTCTCCATCACCACAACTTAAAATTTGCCAGCTATAGTCTTCTGTGTATTCTTGAAGAATATTAGCTTACTCCCTTTAAATAAATGTTAATCTTCTGATTTAAAAAAATGACTAAACATATTCAATTGGTTAATCCTTTCTATAAGGCAATTTGATTATATTTATCAAGAGTCTTAAAATAGTAGATATTTCACAGTTTATTATAATTTCAAGAGTACATAAAACGGATCTATGATAATAAAAATTAAAATAACAATTGCCTATGACAGATGAGAATAACTAAAAGAAGGTTCAAAGGGACATTGTGGGGTAATAGAAATAGTCTGCATCTTGTTTGAGATATTGGTTTCGTGAGTAAACAAGCATACCTTATTTTATTGCACATGGCTTTATTGCACTTCACATATATTGCATTTTATTCACTTATTTATTTATTTATTTATTTGTTTATTTTTACAAATTGAATGTTTATGGTAACCCTGCACTAAGAGAATCTATTGGTGCCATTTTCCAACAGTATTTGCTCACTTCATATCTCTATGTCACATGGTCACATGTTCAAACATTTTATTATTATTATTATTATATTGTTATGGTGATCTGTGATGAGTGATTTTTAACATTACCACTGTAATTGTGGGGCACCACAAACCACCGCCATCTGAGACAGTGAACATACTGAATAGATACCCTGTGTGTTCTGACTGCTGTACTAACTGGCCAGTCCCATCTCTCTCTCTCTCTTTCCTCCCTCCCTCCTTAGATCTACTTATTCCCTGAGACAGCACAATATTGAAATTAGACCAGTTAATAACCCTATAATGACTTTTAAGTGTTCAAGTGAAAGAGTTGCACAAATCTCACTGTACATCAAAAGCCAGAAATGATCAAATTTAGTGAGGAAGGCATGTCAAAAGCCAAGATAGGTAGAAAACTAGGCCTCTTGCACCCAGGTAGACAAGGGTGAATGCAAAAGAAACATTCTTGAAGGAAAGTAACAGTGCTACTCCAGTGAATACATGAATTATAAAAAAAAAAAAAAAAAAAAAAAGCAGAATAGCCTTATTGCCAGTATGGAGAAAGTTTTAGTGATCTGGATAGAAGTTCACACCGGCCACAACAACCCCTTAAGCCAAAGCCTAATTCAGACAAGGTCCTAACTCTTCAATTCTGTGAAGGCTGAGAGAGGTGAAGAAGCTGCAGAAAAACATTTGAAGCTAGTGGAGATTGGTTCATGAGGTTTAAGCAAAGAAGCCATCTCCATAACCTAAAAGTGCAAAGTAAAGCATCAAGTGTTGATGTAGAAGTTGCAACAAGTCATCTAGATGATCTAGATAAGATAATTCATGACCTACACTAAACAACAAATATTCAATTTAGGTTAAATAGCCTGCTTTTGGAAGAAGATGCCATCTAGGATTCTATAGCTAGAGAGAAGTCAGTGCCTGGTTTCAAAGCTTCAAAGGACAAGCTGACTTTGCTGTTAGGGGCTAATGCAGCTGGTTTCTCTAAATTGAAACCAATGCTCCTTGATGATTCTAAAAATCCTAGGGGGGCAGCCCGGGTGGCTCAGCAGTTTAGTGCCATCTTCAGCCCAGGGTGTGATCCTGGAGACCGGAGATCGAGTCCCACGTCAGGCTCCCTGCATGGAGCCTGCTTCTCCCTCTACTTGTGTCTCTGCCTATCTATCTATCTATCTATCTATCACCTATCTATCTATCTATCTCTATCTCTATCTCTATCTCTATCTCTATCATCTCTATCTCTATCTCTATCTCTGTATCTCTCATGAATAAATAAATAAAATCTTTTAAAAATAAAAAAGAAAATAAAAAATAAAAATCATAGGGCCCTTAGAAATTGTACTAAATCTACTCTGACTACTCTAAATGAAACAGCAAAGCTTGGATGACAACATATATGTTTGCAACATGGTTTACTGAATATTTTCAGCCCATCGTTGAAACCTACCGTTCAGAAAAAAAAAAATTCCTTTCAAATATCACTGTTCATTGGCAATGCACCTGGTCACTCAAGAGTTCTGACAGACACATACAATGAGATTAATGTTGTTTTCATGTCTGCTAACAACATGCATTCTGCAGCCCATGGAATAAGGATTAATTTAAACTTTCAGGTCTTCTTAAGAAATACATTCCATAAGGTTATAGCTGCCATAGATAATGATGCCTCTGCTGAATCTGCATAAAGTTCATTTGAAAATCTAGAGAGCACTTACCATTCTAGATACCAAAAAGAACATTTGTGGTTCATGAGAGGAAGTCGAAGTATCAACATTGACAGGACTTAGAGAAATTATATCAACCCTCATGGATGACGTTGAGGGATTCACAACTTCAGTGAAGAAAGCAATGGCATATTTGGAAATAGCAAGAGAATTAGAATTAGAAGTGGAATCTGAAGATGTGATTTCCTAATAAAACTTTAATGAAAGAAGAATTGCTTCTTATGGATGGGAAAATAAAGTGGTTTCTTGAGACGGAATATACTCCTGGTGAAGATTCTCTGAAGACCGTTGAAATGACAACAAAGGATTTAGAACATTACATCAACTAAGTTGATAGAACAGTGGCACAGTTTGAAAGGATTGACGTGAATTTTGAAAGAAATTCTATAGTGAGTAAAATGTTATGAAATAGCACGTTATGCTACAGAGAAATCATTCATGAAAAGACGAGTTAATTGTGGAAGCTTCCTTGTTGTCTTATTTTAAGAAATTGCCACAGTCCCTCACCCTCATTGCCTTTAGCAACCACCACCCTGATCAGTTAGCAGTCATCAACATCAAGGCAAGATCCTCCATCAGCAAAGGAGTGATTGGCTGAAAGTTCAGATGATAGCTAGCATTTTTGGCAATAAAATATCTTTAAGTATGTACCTTTTTTAGACATAATGCTATTGCACAGTTAATTGACATAGTATAGCATAAACACAACTTTAATATGCTCCAGGAAACCAAAAAATTCATTTGACTCTCTTTATTAGGATATTCGCCATACAGCAGTGGTCTGTACCTGAACCCACAATATCTCTGAGATATGCCTATAGTCTACCTTTACTTCCCAAAACTTGTTGATCTGAGCATAATGTACATAACCTTATACAAATTTTGCCTCAATTATAAATTAAACTTTTGCACCAATATATTGGTTGCTATGTTATTTTCTATCATCCCCAACTCTATCCTATTGTCAACTTTGTGATGCTGCAACTGAGATTCTAGCAGCCATACTTCTGTGTTGCCAGGTAGATCCTTGCTACGTCCTGCCAATAAATGGTGGTAGAGGGAGCAGGAAGAAGGAGCTTGGAGCTTGGAGCAGGAAGAAGGGAAATTTCCTTGCCTGTTACTGCTAACGTTCTGTACTGTGTATATAGTTCTTGTGAACATCAGTCCAGCAGCACTTTTTCACCCCTAGAGTAGCAATGTCAGCTCCTTGCAGCAGTTGAATCCAATCTGCATTTTTTTTTTCAGCACTTGCAGAGTCCAGCTCATCAGCATTCCCCAGAGACACTGACACCTGGCAGGAGCCTGCTTCTCTGAGTTCTGGGTCCAGGCCAATGGGATCCCCTTTTTATGGTCAGACACTGAAACCAGCTGAGCAATGCCTCCTCCTCAGATATCTGGTTTTGGGACCACAATGACCTTTTTTTAGTTTCTAGGTTGTAATAATTCCAATATCTTTCCATTATTCCTTCAGTTCTAGAGGTGGTAACTGTGCTTATACCTTAGAATTTTTTTTTATTCTTTCAGTCATCTTGTTAACAGCTATACCTAGGTAGCTCTTCTTTATATTAAATTCTCTGCTTCAGATAACTGGTTTTTAGTTTTGTCTTTTGCCTCTTGGATGTATCTGTGTATGTTTGTGTGTATATATGTATTTTTCCACATATCTTCCACTTATTAACTGCCCCCAAATTCTTAGCTTCCCTAAGCCTCAGTTTCCTAGTATGTAAAATGAAGGTAATGTTAACTAGTACTTACTGTTATGAGGATTAAATTAAATAATACATTTTAAACAAAACAGTAAATTAAATAATAAATTGCATAAGTATAAAATACTTGAAAACCTAGGTATGGAATATAATATAGCCTCAAGGGGTTTATTATTTGGCCAATAAGATAATACAAATATGACTTATTCATATGCTATAGAGCAAGTACATGAATGTCTATTTTCATATTTGTTTTTAAATTGTATATATTCAGGGGTCTCTCAGTGGCTCAGGCAGTTGAGTAGTCCAATCCTTGGTTTCAGCTCAGAATGTGATTTCATGGGTCCTGAGATTAAGCCTCCTTTCAGGCTCTTCTTTCAGTGGGAAGTCTGCTTAAAGGTTCTCACCCTCTGCCCCTCCCCAACTTATACTCACCCCTTCCCCCCTCAAATTAATTAATTAAAAAGTAAAAATAAATTCTCACATGCTTTGTTCTAAGCTAATAAATTAATTAAAAGTAAATTAATTTACTTTCCCTCTCAAATAAATTAATTAAAAAGTAAAAAATAAGTTGCATATATGCACTCTTTTCTATTCATATTTATTTCACAATAAACAAAAATTATACCAAAGATATAGTGAGCATGAGAAAATTATTATGAAAGACTATCATGAAATCATAGTTTTAAAAAATAGCTTAGAACAAAGCATGTAAGAATCTATGCATGATTATATTTTTCACTTGTCAAGTTTTCTAAAGGGAGTAAACTCATAACAAAAACAAGTAAATCTAAAAAGTTAATAAAGATTTCCTTCAGTTAAGTGAAAAATGTTTTCTATTACAGGGAATTTTAAGAGAACAGAAGGAGCCTCTCAGTTGTAGTGCAGAAAAGGATATGTATACATATTCTTGAAGCCACATTTCCCACAGTACCACCTACTCTCCCCAGAATCTGTCCATGTTCATTGAAAGCTGTGTTCTGTCTGCCTGGGTATATTATTAGGCAGCTCAGTGGTTAAACATAGCTAATTTAACAAGATCTTTATCATTCTTGTGTTATAGTAACCCATAATATGACAGTAATAGAATTATACATACACACACACATGGAAAAAAAAAAAGGCTGGGGAAAGGGAAAAGAGATTTCAACGGAATTATGTCAACAAAATCTTAAAGATGTTGAGAGGAGAGATGAGCCTTGGTTGAATTAGAGCTGAGCATGCTAAAACCTGAATGCCTTCAGGAAGGGGAGCTAGTGAGCAGTAAGGTCTTGCACACCATAGAACTCAGCAACTAGAGGGAGTTGAAGATGGATTATTAGAAATGTGTGTAGCAGTTAGACTTCAGATCTGCTCTTCCCCAGACTGTACAGCCTGGCAGAAGGCAAGATGTTTCTGGAGAACTGGCATGAGAGAGAGTTTCTTGATTCTGGGGACATCAGGCAAAAAGATCACCCACCCTTTTTATAGCTAAAGCATTCAGAAAGCTGGATGACCTTATTTTACATCTTCTGTCTCTATTTCTCCATATCTACTAACAAACGATTTAAAGACTCCTTTTTGGGAAATTAACCAGCTAAGGAGAAATGGTCACAGACAGGATAATTTGAGGTCATTGAGAAAACAGTTGGGTTCTTATTCATTCAATTATCCTACTGTGACACCACCAATAAGTAAACTCTGCCTATGCATGTTGACTTTAACATTAGCTTTTTTAGTACTTCTATCTTAAACATGAATGGAGAGTCAAGGATCACTATAGTGAAAACTCAAACATGAATGGAGAAAAAAAGGTCAAAGTGTTTGAAATGATTACTGATGAAATAGATGCAATGTAGGAAGTGCAAGAAAACCAAGAAGAGAAAAAAACTATAATTACTATCCCTAGAGTGATAAATAAATATTATATTGGATATATATATATGTATATATATATATATGTAGCTTCTAGAAAATGAGAACTATATGCTATCAAAGTAAAATTAGAGAAATCAGAGAACAAGAAGGAACTCTTGGAAATTAAAAATGTGAGAGGAGAAATTTGAAAAATCAATCAAGGATAGGAATAAAGAGTTCAAGAAATCTCTCTGAAAATAAATGAAGACAGAAAGAACACATGAGACAAGAAACTTAAAAAAAAATTAGAGAATAAACCTAGGCACTCCAACATCTAAATAAGAAGACTTACACAAAGAAAAGTGAAGAAAATATCAAAGAAAACAATACAAAACTACTTTCTAGAAACATTAGCATACCAAATTTATCTAATACCTGGAACGCATCATTTTAGTACCATCTTATTGTCATTAATATATTTATATTTTGTAAGAATCATAAAATAATCAGTAATAATTTTCTCGATTCATTTTGCTTTAAGGTAAATAACAATTTAAAAAGAAGAATAGGGCATCCCAGGTGGTTCAGCAGTTTAGCATGGCCTTCGGCCCAGGGCATGATCCTAGAGACCCAGGATCCAGTCTCCTGTCAGGCTCCCTGCATGGAGCCTGCTTCTCCCCCTGCCTGTGCCTGTGTCTCTGCCTCTCTCTGTATCTCTCATGAATAAATGGATAAAATCTTTAAAATAAATAAATAAATAAATAAATAAATAAATAAATAAATAAAATAAAAAGAAGAATAAATGTCAATTTATCAGTCATTATTGAAATCTAGTAAATCATGTGAATTAAAATCTGCACCTACAAAACAAAAATATTATACACTCTGCTCCACTTTTTAAACTAAACTCCAAATTAAAAATTCCAGCAGTCATGTAGAATGACAGGATTGACATAATCCAAATTCCATTTCTTAACTTTTACAGTCACTTTGCTATCATTATTTATTTTGAATCTACTATTTAAATACTGGAGTATGTAATACAGTAGGGGCTGAAAACAGAAACTACATTCAAAGAGAGCCCAAATAATTCTGAACCCTTATCAACTTACTTTCAAAATGGATAACTGTAGCTACATCCGCACATATTGGGAAGGAGGGAGTTAACCCTATAACTAGGCGTTCTCCACATTAATCTCTATGCAGAATACAATATTTAATATAAGATGAGCATTGCAAATGTGCTAATTTGAAGCATATTTATATAAATAAATATATGTAAAGCATATATATAAAATTAAAGCATATATATATATGAAATTAAAATTTGACAGTATCATCAATTGTTAATAACTGAGAAAAACAATAGATTTGGGGGAGATTACTGGCACAGGGCCATCAAACCAGGACATCTTTTAGTCAGTTATAATACTATTTTAAAATTCCTTTTAGATGCTCCTTATTGCCTGCACTGAAGAAGACAAACCCGCTAGCCAACGTTTGGTAGTCCAATTCCTAGAACTAAAAGATACACTTCTGAATTGAAATGACCTACCAAATGCTCTGCAAAACAAATGATGAAACATCCACTCTAAACTATTTCATTAGAAAATTGAAAAATATTTAAGTAATGAAAAGGCTTTAAAATTTTAAGAAAGAAAATACAGATCATATACTACCAATCAGATTGCTAAATAGCAATAATGAAAGCTAGAAAAAATGGAATATGTTCTATAATTTTTAAGAGAAATTTATTTCCAACCAGAATTCTTAGCCAAGCTTGAATACAGAAAGCATATGGGGACAATGATGGCATTTTAATAGTGCCACGTATCAAAAATGTACCTTATTCTTCTTCTAGAAATATCTCCTTGAAAAGATGAAAAGTACATGCCTAAGAATGCATTCTTAAATCTGATCTAGCATGCTATTAAAAAAAAGAAAGAAGAAAGAAAGAAGAAAGAAAGAATATATTCTTTCTTATATTTTGTATTCTAAATATTTTTTATAAATATTTTATTTATTTTATTTATTTTATTTATTTTCTAAATATTTTATTTATTTCTATGACAGAAAGAAAGAAAGAAAAGAAAGAAAGAAGAAATAAAGAAAGAAAGAAAGAAGAAAGAAAGAAGAAAGAAGAAAGAAAGAAAGAAAGAAAGAAAGAAAGAAAGAAAGAAAGAAAGAAAAGAAAGAAAAAAGGGGGGAGGGGAAGAAAAGAGTTACTGTTTAAAAAGATATTTTAAATGAAGCCAAATTGTACCCAAAATTTTATGAGTGCAAATTAACAATATCTATCAAAGTTTAAATACATTTACATTTTTACAGCAATTTCACTTCCGTAGGTATACAAAAGTGGCTTATGCAAAGGTTGAGTGTGATGAAAATGGTCAGTGCAGCATTCTTTATAATAACTAAAAACTGGAAACCACATATTGTTTTCATGGAAAGGGATTTTGGTGAAACCATACAATGGATTATAATATAGCTGTTAACACAAAATGAAGTAAATTGTATGCGTCGACTTATGAAGGTCTTACTAAGTATATTATTAAGTGAGAAAAGTGAGATACAAAAAGATAGGTATGAAGTGATCCCACTTGTGCAAAGGAAAATATTTGTAAGCAATATGGGACAAGGTATAGATAGTTTTTTCCACTATTAAATTCAAATTATCAATCATAAATATGACACATGAATTCAAATAATGAAAGAGGTAACACATGGTATTCTGGTAATGTGGTGAATGGTTAACAATTGGCTCCTTAAGAAAAAAAAATCCTAGGTTTATAGCATTTGCCAATATCTTTGGTGTAAATATTCCATTATGATGATTTCACATTACCAACATAATATCACTAAATTCAGATTTTGAAAAAGATGTTCAAATTTTGCTCTTCTGAGCAGGGAGGACTGCCCCAGCACACTGTTGTGTGTAACCCCAAGATAAGGGGCTCTTATTCAGGGCATATGGCCTCTACTCTCTGTCCTTATGGCTTCTTTATATGTTTCTCTAAGTTGTCCAATAGTAAGACCAGAAAGGCCATTCAGCAAGGCAAAACTTTCTGTGATGTTTGATTTCTCTGTGAATCTGGATGAGCTGAGCTGCTAAATTCAGCTTTTGCACTGAACAAAGATCAGACAATTTACATGATTTTCCTTGGCTCCTTTTGGGCTCTTGGATATGTTTGCATGTAAAGTAAAGAAAATATTAGGTATAACAAGAATGAGCTATCAAATTGATATTTCCTGACCTTTTGAAATAGAAAGCACACCTTAAATTAACAACATGTATGGAATAGATGCAATGAGTTATGCCCTTTGACTTAAAACTATTTGCTTTCTAGATATGTGTGTATGACCATCAACTTTCTGACAGAAACCCTAATACTAGGTCTTTGGAAATCCCCACAGTAAATGCTTGGCTAAATAGCAAGAAAGGAGAAATGATCTTTCCTCTTAAGTGAGTGCTGATCCAAGCAGCAGTTTCTTCATTTGTTCAATGCAATGTCATCTATCTACCATCACATCTGGGCAAAGGTCATGCATCAACAATGTTTATCTATGTCTATGTTTATTCGCAACTGGAAGTAGGCAAGAAGTGTAGGTATAAAGAAAAAAATGAGAAAAAATTCAGAAGGAGGAAGAGGGAGGATTTGTTACAATGTATAAATCTTACCCATCTTAATAAGGTCCTAACATCCAAAATAGATGATCCTATAATTGAAACTAGGACATTTGTGGAAGGATAGAAGGTACATAATTGATAATTAAGGGCAGACAAAAAGTATGAACTAGGAATATGGAATCGGAATAAACCAAGAATACTGAAATGTAGCTCAGAAAGATGATTAGGAAAAATAAAACTAATTATGCACTTAAGTAATCCAAAACATCAAAGTCATTGCACATGAAGTTAAAATACATTGACCAAGTTGTAAAGCTTATAGGACATTTTTAGAGAAATAGAGTTGGATCTTGTTTTGTAGAAATAAATGTATTTCTAAAAAGACATTGATGAAATGAATGTATATTGAATTTAATTGTCCCTTCATTTTAACTATGAAAGTAGATGTGAGTCTTGAAAAGTGTCCAGTCCCACACATTTAATAAAATTACTCCTATAAATGCCAAAATGTTTAAAAATGATATATTTACTGATAATTTAACCAAACTAACATAAACAATCAACATTGTGCGAAGTGTCTTAAGTTTTTGTTTTAATGTTTCAGACACTACTTTAGAGATACAAAAGAAAAGAGGATTTTAATCAAATAGAGCACATTGTCTCAAACAGTAAGGTCTAACAACTTTTTTACCAAATATTATACAACAGAACACTTCTTCCCTTTGGTTTACGAGATCTTGTTTCATAAGAGTTTATAAAAAGTGCTGACATAAAGAAATAAAAAAGATTGATGTAGATTAAATGTTGGAAAAGATTCAAAAATAAGAGACAGTCCTTCAAATACAGCAATAAATTTGCTTTGCACATTCACATTTGTTGGAATTTATACAACTGTAAAGAGGGATCCCTGGGTGGCGCAACGGTTTGGCGCCTGCCTTTGGCCCAGGGCGCGATCCTGGAGACCCGGGATCGAATCCCACGTCGGGCTCCCGGTGCATGGAGCCTGCTTCTTCCTCAGCCTGTGTCTCTGCCTCTCTCTCTCTCTCTCTGTGACTATCATAAATAAATAAATAAATAAAAGAATGTTTACAACTGTAAAGAAAGTAATGGGAGATTACATTTTCCCTGAGTGTTGACTTAAGCAGCAGATTTTTAGGACCCTCTCTTCAATGGGGTGAATAAAAATCCTCTGATGTGATAATTCCATTAATCTGTGTCAAAACAATGGCCTGAATTATCAATTTTGTAACTGCAAATTTCTGTACATAGAGTTTCTGCAATATAACATGTACTTGTAAAAATTAAAAGGACTGTCACTTTTCCCATTAGAGAAAACTCTGTTCAGACCCTAGCCTGAGTAAAATGTCAGGTTCTGATCTCTAAAACCAAAGAAGAATGTGTAGTGCATAATCAAACTGAGTTTTGCCTTGCTAAAGCCAGAAATAATTCCTTTCAAGTTTCTTCTGACTTTATCCAGGCCATGTAATCCCAACCAAACATGGCCATTCCTAGGACTTTGGTGCACACTGTGCTAGAAACCCTATAGGATATCTTAAAAATATATTCAAATATTAAAAGTTCTTTAATTTCAAATGAAATTTTAATGTGTATAAATTAAGGACAAGAATTTATAAATGCTCTAATGTTATTAACTATAATATTTGTGAAAGATTATTCTATAATTATGTTTAAATTGATGGAACAAGTGTATCTGCAGACACAAACCAGAATAGAAAAGAATCATGACTTGAATGTAAATCTTAATTGGCATTATTAAAATAATATCTGAAGAATTGAACAGTCAGATGAAACAGAAACTTTGTTTAATAAACAAATACAGTGCTGCACTCAATAAAAGAAAGATTGTAAGGAAAAATTTTAGCTATCATATTACTCACCTATTCATTCTAAAGCGTAATTGTCAGCTTTATTTTCCTATGCCAGAGTAAGCGGCTGCATCTTTGGGATATTTACAATTTGTGCAATTTATTGAGACAGATCCAATTCCTTTTTTATTTGTTTTCCCAAAGCACCTATTTTTTTTACCTTTGCTGACCAGTGCAAAATCATCCTCACTAATGTTTATAAAATACCACATTATTGTTAGATATCGAATCCAAATGCAAGCACTGCAGGTTCTAACAGATAGGAGCTTGATGGAATCTGTCTTTAGATTGCTGCTGTCCAGACTGCCTAAGCATAGATTCTGTAAAAGTCAGTGACATGAAAGCATGGAAGGGAAGAAAGACAGGTGTGTGTGTGTGTGTGTGTGTGTGTGTATGTGGGTGTGTATGTATGTATGTGGATACAGCTACAGATGTGTGCTTATGAGAAAGAGCAGATGGATACAAATGGACAGAGAAGGAAAGAAAGAGAACACTGAGCTATAAAAAACATCCTAAAACTTGGATACAAAAAAATGGCAATAGTCAGATTTTCCAAATGGCTATTAACACTTTCATATGTCAAATGCAAGAGCTACTACAATTTATGCTCATAAATTCTTTTTTTTTCTTAAATGTATTTATTTATTTATTAGAGAGAGAGCACAAGTGAGAGGGGCAGAGGGAGATGGAGAGAGAATCTCAAGCATACTCCACATGAATGCAGAGCCTGACTCTAGGCTCAATCTCATGACCCATAAGATCATGACCTGAGCTGAAACCCTGAGTAAGACACTTAACTCACTGCACTATCCAGGTGCCCTTAAGCTCATAAATTCTTAATTTGAATTTTTAAAAATTCTTAACTTGATTTTTGAAAAATTTACAAGTCATTTGTACTCCAAATTTTTTTCTAAATATTTTATTTATTTCTATGACAGAAAGAGAGCACAAGCTGGGGGGGCGGGGAATGGTAGGCCGAGGGAGAGAGAGAGAAGCAGGCTCCCAGCTGAGCAGGGAACACAACATGGGGCTTGATCCCAAGACCCTGAGATCATGACCTGAGGTGAATGCAGACATCAACAGACTGAGTCACCAGGAGGCCCTGTACCCAAAATTCTTAATATTTGCAAATAATACTACATTTGATAGGAAATATTAACTATCAGAAAATAATGTTACATTCTGTAGCTCCTAACTAAACTACAAAGGTAGAGGTGCTATTCCCCAGTAGTTAAGGAGCCATGGAACATGTTATTGCTTTTCCCTCAGTCACTGCTGAAATTCTACCTTTCTCTCCCACAGTGAGAATGACCTTAAGAATAGTGAATATTTGGTGGATGGTAGGAATGTGCAGAGACTTAACTTCTCTAATTCTCTGCTCAGCAATATGGAAAAATGAGGACTAGTTCTGCTTATTTTCAGTATATGGCATACTTCCAGGTTTAAAGAAGGAAAGATACAAATGGAAAAATGGAACCAACACTGATTATATTTGTACAATTTGCTAGGATTCTATTCCGGTATCATTCCCTACATGAACCCCTTTAATCCTCCAATAACGGTGATATAGTAATCATACCCATTTTACTAATGAAGAAATTGGAGCTCTGAGAAGATAAGGAAATTATCCAAGGCTATAGAGAAAGTAATTGTAGAACAGATAGCATGCCAATAGGGAGACTAGGCACATGTCTAAATCTTTATATGTGTAAAACCTAGAGTTAGATCATAATAAACACCTTTCAGTACTTATAAGGAAATTCAGAGTTGAACATTATCCATAAATGTGTTGCTGCTTCATTCATGAGTCCTATTTGTATCAGTATAAAATCCATATATATGCAGGTATTATTAGGGGAAACCTTGAGTCTATAAACATCTGATATGTGGAATTAGTAAAATGAGTTACTTATACTAATCTAAAGAAACAATTGAAATTTAGTTTGGGTTGACCACCAACCTAAATGAGCCTAATAAAAGACCACAAGATGAACCTGTTGATTAATCAATGCTAATTTTCTAAGATCTACTGCAGAGAAGGTTAACATCACTTTGACTGAAGTTCAGTTGCACCTTTAAATGGGGATTAAAAGGGAGGATAGTTAAAGATTTCTAAGGTTTGGGGTATCCCTGGGTGGCTCAGCGGTTTAGCACCTGCCTTTGGCCCAGAGCGCGATCCTGGAGACCCGGGATTGAGTCCCTCGTCGGGCTCCCTGCATGGAGCCTGCTTATTCCTCTGCCTGTGTCTCTGCCTCTCTCTCTCTCTCTCTCTCTCTCTCTCTCTTTCTATGTCTATAATGAATGAATAAATAAATAAATAAATAAATAAATAAATAAATAAATAATAAATAAATAAATCTTTAAAAAAATAATTGTTCTAAAAAAAGATTTCTAAGGTTTGGTTTGGGTGATATTAAAACAGATATTAAAAGGTGGAGAATTTGGACGCCTGGGTGGCTCAGCGGTTGAGCATCTGCCTTTGGCTCAGGGCATGATCCCAGGATCCAGGATTGAACCCCACATTGGGCTCCTTACCGGGAGCCTGCTTCTCCCTTTATGTCTCTGCCTCTCTCTGTGTGTCTCTCATGAATCGACAAATAAAATCTTTTTTAAAAAGGTGGAGAACTGGGGATCCCTGGGTGGCGCAGCGGTTTGGCGCCTGCCTTTGGCCCAGGGCGCGATCCTGGAGACCCGGGATCGAATCCCACGTCGGGCTCCCGGTGCATGGAGCCTGCTTCTCCCTCTGCCTGTGTCTCTGCCTCTCTCTCTCTCGCTCTCTGTGTGACTATCATAAATAAATAAAAATTAAAAAAAAAAAAAAAAAAAAAAAGGTGGAGAACTGGTTGGAAATGAGTTGAGTTAAAAAAAAAAAAAAAGGAAATGAGTTGAGTTTATGACATAGTAGCTTTGAATGGGTAGAAAAAGCAAGAACAGATTCCCAAACTGAGCTTTGATGAGGAAACTTAAGTCAGCTATTTCCCTTGGGTTATAGGCTTATCTTCCAGTAGAAAGAATTTTTTAGAGCACATAATTAAATTACTTTTTGTTTTCAGTGTTTAGCACAAAGGCAAGAAATTGTGATGTTTTTGGCTATCAGTTGTGTCATGCCAAATATAAAATATTTCAGTTGACACCAAAGCCCATGCTGATTTGCTCTCTCACTCCTGAGAAGAGTGAGCCCTCAACACTCTGGTTTTACCTCAATCTTGATTTCCCATTTTTCTGGCCCCTCACTCTTTCTTCCAGTTATAGAAGGGAAAATATTCTTTTTTGTGTGTGTGAAAATGAGCCTACTTATCTGAAGGCGAGATTCTGTGCCTTCATAGTTCCTTTGGGATGAAGCTTATACTCAATGCCTCTAATTTTCTCATTCCTCTATTGCCTTATCCCCAATGTTTAAACATACTTGAGCTTGTGGTCTTTACAGCAGCGACTTAAAACAAACCTTGCACAATTGAAAGTAATTGAAAAAGTTTAAACGCATTGGTCCTCCAGGAGGGGAAAACTTAGGGAGTCCATACAATATTTTCCCCAAATCTAGAACAATAGGAAAAGTGAAAATACTAGAAGTTTTTATTAAGAGCAATATCCCTACTAATTACAAAACTGCATTTGGATAGTAGAGAAAAATGGCTATTTCATGAGAAAGGACTACTAAGTAACAAGGAATCATAAACTTAGTTTAGTTGGTATAAATTCTAGATAATTATAGAGTTATGGGCCACTACATATTCTATTGAGTTAGTCTTTGAGCCGGTTCCAAAAGAGAGAGAGAGAGAGAGAGAGAGAGAGAGAGAGTTCATTCCCTGGGTGAAATTTGAAATTGGCTCCTGTATACAAAGGGCAAGGAGAGACTGAACAAAGAGATAGGCCACTCCAAATTGGTAAGTGGCAATTTTAATAAGCAAAGGAATTGACATATAAGGCTTGTCCTGGAGAGCTGCAAAATGAGTAGATATTTGCACACACTTGCTAGAATCTTAAGAGTTTATATAGAGCCCTAATGGGGTTCAGTCATGTACACAGTCAAGATGGTCTCAACACCACATTTTTATTTCAAGGCTGTCCTTGAAATGGCTCCTAGTATGGGAATAATGGTCAGAACATACATTCCCAAGATAGGAGGGAAGGTTGGAAAGAGCTTCTTCCTGTCCAGGTCCAGCTTGTGGGCCAACCAGAGGTCACATCCTCTCAATGATCCCCTCTTAGAGAAAGAAAGAGGGACAGAAAGACAGAAACAGAGACAGAAACCAATCTGGTAAACAGTGAGACTTAGAAAAACTCGTGGTACGGGGGGAATTTGATCCTTAGACAGTTACCTGGAAGGCTGAACACAAGAGTGAGTTGCTCCCAGGGCTCTACCACTATGAGAGGGGATGACTTTACATTGCTTAAATAAATGCAAAGGATTGTGTGTGTGTGCATGTGTTTGTGTGTGTATAGTGTTTTTGTAAACCAAATAAGAAACTCACCATCTCAATTCTGGGGCACAGGCCAGAAAGCTTCAGAATAACTATCTATCTTTGTGCCCTTTTCAGAGGGAAGCTTCTAAGGCAGTTTTCTCAGCTATTCTGCTATCAAATGAGTGTACAAGGAGACTATGCCTGAATTAAAAGCAATCTAGTAGAGATATTCCATTTGAATGATTACTAAGCAACCTAATTAGCATATCTATGCCTAAAAGATTTATGAAAGACCAAATAATACTGAGATGACCATACCAGGTGGACAGGATGGCCTATACTGACCTTATGATGACCTGTAATTAATTACCTTTCAAATCTCCAAGATCTGAGTTATTTCATTTCCTTCTTGAGCTATGCTTCTGTGAGAAGCCTGACGTAAAAACAAAACAAAACAAAATCCAATATTTAGAGACCAAAAACTTCAGAGCCATCACTTGGCATCAAACTCAGCTTTAGCCTCTCTAGAGAAGCTTAACAGGCCTTTGTTAAGCTGACTCATCCAGCACCATCAAATGCCAGGTTATGTGAAGATTGCTAAGGTAGCAAAACATCCAAAAACATTTCATCTACCACAAAAATGGCTGAAGGTAAAGAGATTTTGTCAAAATATGCATGACCAGGGGCAAGCAGGGTTCTGTCCTCATCTACATTAGAGGTTATAGGCAGGAGGGAAGGGAGCAGTTACAGGTCATGGTGAAAAGAACAAGAGCATGGTGAGAAGAGCAAGAGCAATAGCTTTTGAGCATTGATATGGATTTCTTAGAGGACTGTGTTAAGTTGTCTCCTCTTCCATGTTGTTTCTGAAATCCAAAAGCAGAGTTTAACTTCCCAAAGTGTAGTCTGGAAGGACATTATGTCTTAGAGAAAATTGTCTAAAAAAGAAATGGAGAGGTGGCACAGCAATGACTAGACATGAAGTCCCAGCTTAGGAGTGACTTAAGGCAAGCCCCTCAAACAGATAGAAACCTCAGTATATTGCCAAGAGAGACACATTTTCACATGGCTCTGAAAAGGCAAATATATTTCACAGTAAAAATAATTTACGAACAAATAGGAGACTTTGGTCAGGGTGAGAAGCTGCCACTCAGCAGTCGATACAGTATGGTATGTTTATATACCAGCATTAAAAGATGGAGCAGGACATGGTCACACATCAGCCAGTGCCTGCATAGAGGGCGACAAGGACTTCAGGAGGAGGTCAAAGGGCAAACCTCAATGGATACCAGTGACAACAAGCTACCAACGACTAAATGCCTGACGTGGAAGCCAGGAAGCATCCATGAAATCTTAGATGCCACACTGGAGAGAATATGTGGACAGGGAAACCAAGCATTTATTTGGACTAAAAACTGAAATGTCTGAAAAAACACAGAACTGTTGAGTTCACCTAAATAAATATTCAAATGACTAAACTAAATTTTCTGCCAATAGGAATGGTAGCAAGATAGACATTAAGTTTAATTGTAGAACATGAACTTTTCATTTCCTGTGCACCTCAGAGTGTGTAAACCACACTCACTGAAATGGAAATGAGAGACAAAAGAGACTAGTATCTTGCCTCCTCCTGTCGCATCCAACCACGCTATGAAGAATGCTTTTGTATATATTCTGGATAGGAGAAAACTGAGGTTAACAGAGGTTAAGTAACTCAAACACATAGCTAGTAAATAGATCCAAAATTTAAAATGAAAGATGTAAGAATCTACAGCCAGTTTTCTCTAACATATTGGGAGTTATTAATATCCTGTTTTAAAATTACCCTGCTATACTTTCTAGCACTCATGAAGTATTTTTCTCCTTAGTTGCCATATTTCTAGAGCAGATTATTAAATTTTATATTTTATTTTAGCATCAAGCACCTCCTCAAATACAACTCCTAAAAAAAAAAATACAACTCCTAAATCTATACACTTGTGAACACACATACACACAGGCACATGTGCTCACACATGCATACATACAGACACATGCAATATAAATGGAGCTGCTCTGGATGACTGAGGGGTGGTGGGGGCACAGGTCCTAGTGCAACAATCCATCAATTTCAACGATGATCTCTAAAGCATCTCCCCAGGACTCTCTTAAAAATTCTAATATGCTCTCCTTTGGAAAGAGTTGAGCATATTTATTTACCAACTATCTCTTTGCCTGGTGCCTTTATTCTCTTACACTTGTGTCATTTCACTAAAACTGAGCTCTGAAAGGTTTAAAATTGTCTCCTTCTGGTCAAAGTCAGTGGACTTTTATCAATTCTATTTCTATTTCTTCACAATCTTTATTGCAATTAAATCCTTCACTCCTTGAAGTTTTCTTCTCACTCCGTGTCAGAACATGTCAACTCATTAGTCCCCAAACCCTCTGACCATTTACTCTGCCTCCTTATCAGGCCTGACTTCCTGGTCTTCGTTTCTAACTAGAAATGTCCCTTGAGACTCAAATCTTAATTCTCTGATCCTCTGTCTCAGCACACACTTTTTCAGTGAGCTGATCTTTTCCTAAAACTTCATTTATGACCTCTTGGTGATATGTCAAATTATAAACCAGTATACTTTCCCACCATAGACTGGGAATGCCAAAAACCTACCAACTATCTCTTCACTGCTAGATCCCCCCAAACTTCAAAAAACCCCAAACATTATTGTCCACTCAGAGCTGCTTTGCTTTCTCCAGTGTTCCACTTCAGCACTAATATTGTCTGTTTGTTTATCCCCAAAAGTGAAAACTTAAAAGCCCAGTTTACTCATTTCCTTCTCCCAATCAATATCTAGTCTGTCACATTATTTTACAATTCTGCCTTCAGAATATCTCTCATATTCATCCTGTTCTCTTCATTGTGGCACTGGCATTATTCTTGCAAAGCCTCCTGTCTGGTTTGCTGCAGGTTTCCTGGATTATTATGTTTCTACTCCTACTATCCCTACACTGTCCCCCATCCTGCATGTAAATATCCAATTAATCTTCATACATCTCTGTCCTTCCTACACTCTATACCCTGATTCCTTTCTCTTTTTAATTAATTAATTTATTAATTTATTTATTTATTTATTTCCAGTATGGCTAACATATACTCTGGTTCTTCTCAGTTTGTTCAAGTCATGTTGTCTTCTTTTCACCATCCATCACTTCCTCTACTACCCGACAATCTCCTGTTTGACTGGCTTGCATATGACATCTTACGCTGGCCTCTGCTTTTTTCTACAATCTTATCCTCTTTTTTTCTACAATCTGATCCTCCTTCAAATAATGCACAAAGCTTTTCAATTTCTTTACCCCCAATTCTTCCATAAGATTTTTTTAATGCTTTTCAGCAAATAATAATTTAGCTTGTAAAGACTTCCTTGTCTTTTAGTTATTTGTATGTGTGTTTCCCTTTGAGGACAGGAATCACATCATACATATTTTATATCCCCTACAGCATCTAGCACATTGTTGAGCACAGTGTTGAGAACGTGATTGATGGATTCATCTGACCCTAACTTCACTCTACCTTGTCACCTGTCCTTTTCCCCAATAGGAATTGTTGAATGATTACAATCCTTCTCACATCCTATTTTACAGAGAAAACAAAAGCTATTGAGTGAGAATATGCTCACATTTCTTCAGTGCCCTTCTAAATCTCTCTCTTTTCCCCAATACTTCTCTCCATTCTGTCTGTTAGAAGAAATGTATATTTTTAACAAATGCCAAAGTTAATCTCTCTACTCACGTATTTGATTACATTATTTCTCATTTGCTCAGATTTTGCTTCATCAGTTTTTTTCCCCTTTTTTCTCTTACGTTTTTAGTCCTAGTCTCTCTTTTAACTTCTTTTCCTTGACCTACATACATACTCAGCCTTCAACTTCCCAAAGGTCCTTGCCTCTCTTTTTAGCCCATTGCTTTCCTTCCTTCTCCCACCCAGCTTAGCAACATAAAGGTTTATAATACAGTATTGTTAACTTCATTCACTGTGTTGTGCATTAGATCTCTAGAATTTATTTATCTACTAGTTGTAAGTTTGTACCCTTAAACAACATCTCCCCAACCCACCTCAGCCTGTTAAATCCTGGTAACTACCATTCTACTCTGTTTTTATTAGTCCAATTTTGTATCTTTTTGAGTTCCACATATAAGTGAGATTACACAGTATTTGCCTTTCTCTATCTACCTCACTTAGTCTAACACTTTCAGAGTTTATCCATGTTGTGGCAAATGGCAGGATTTCCTTCTTTCTCATGGCTGAATAGTATTCCATCACATATATACAAACACACATGTTGGTTATCCATTTATCTTCTGATGGACTCTTGGGCTGTTTCCATATCTTGGCTATTGTGAATAATGCTGCAATAAATATGAATATGCAGATATCCTTTCAAGATACTGATTTAAATTCCTTCAGATATATACGCAGGAATGAGATTCCTGGATCATATGGTGGTTCAGTTTTTGATTTTTAAAGAACTGTCCTACTGTTTTCCTTAGTAGCTGTAAAAATTGAACAACCATATGATTTTTCAAATCTTTATGGTTCACTCCTATTTTAAGAAGTTTTTCCTCCCTTTACTTATGATACTGAACTTCTGCTTTCTTGCTAATATTGTCTTCTCTTTTTTTTCCTTTGCTCATCCTTCTTCATTAGCTCTTCTTCCTCTTTCCTTTGCTAAAGATCAGATTCCCCAACAGGGATACCAGGCATTTTACTGATGGATCTAATAGGTTCAAGTGAGAGAAATTATATTGAGTCTGTCAGCTTACAGAGAGGCTGAGAGAGGAGCTGGCTTAAGGCAGCTGGTAGCCCACAGCCAGGGCCAGCCTTGTCGGTTTGGCTTTGTATGCCATATGAATGTTAACATTTTACATGCATACTGTATGGTGTTGAGAAAATACTGCCCTAAGATTCTATTCTCAATACTCTTCACATCTTTTGGCAGAGTATAACCTATCTTCTTTCCTTAAAAACAAATAAAAAATTCAAAAACTGAAAAAACTTTCTCATTGCCTATGAAAGAATTCATTGACAAAATCTTCAGCTTGGAATTTCAAGTTGTTTATCATTGGCCCCAATTCTCTTTTTCTAGTGTTATTCTCCATAATTTTCTTCCGTGTAACTTGCTATTGAACAATAGCATACTGCAATGTCCACTCTGATGGGAAGCTTCACATTTGAGAGCTGTTGGTTATGGCTTTACTCATTTCTCCAATTGTTGAACCCATCCTATAAGACCTAGCTCAAAATATCATCTTTTCTGTGTATGCTACCTTAATTATTTTTGTTATAACAAATAACTTTTTATATATTCCAATAGTACATTTACAAATACCTATAAACTAGCAATTAGGAAAGTTTACTTTGTACTCTACTACTTGACAGTGTTAGGTAAACAGCAAGTCCCATATGTATACAAAGAAGTTTTACATATAGTAACTTTACCTCATTTTAAAACAATTAGATTTATGCAGGCAGAAGAATGTTATACAAGATATTCAAGTATTTGCAAGATATATACCAAATATAATCCTTGCTTTTATACTTATAATATGTATTATAACTTTCCTACCTTTCTCTGCCTCACTCATTCTACCTGAGGACTAATGAAATAATTGATGTAAAAGTACTTTTATGATAAGTATAAGGCATTATACAAATGTCTGGCATTAGTAGTACATGCAGCCTAGCTGCTATGGCCTCAAGCAGATTTCTTTCATTATAACTAAGTCCATACGTGCTAAATGAAGTATAGCACTGAGGCAATCATTGGATATTCCAAGCCAATCAATAATTATGCCCTAAATAGCTAGAAAATTGAAGCAAAGGTGTTTTGGTTTAAATTATTCAGGCAGTTGCTTCAATTCTATGCTTTACTTTGTGTAGAAAAAATTATGCTAGATAACTGTATTTAATACAATCATGTATCAAAGCTTCCCTTGAAAAAATGAGAGTACTCTGGAAAATTTCATTCTAAAACTTATTTCTATGCCAGTTTAAAAAATATTGTTCCTCCTTTTTAATAGCATTATCCTTAATAAATGGTTTGTATATTTGTTTCTCATATATAAATATAATTAAAACCAAATGCTTTTAACAAATATCTGATAGATGCCAATGTGCAAAGTTGCTTTGCTATGCACCATGTATAAAAATAAATTGTCACAGCAAGATCTCTATCAATGTAGAGCATTCAAAGGAAATAGAAGGATACATATAAACTATAATTGAAAGGATGATAAAATAAGGCCCATAGGTAAATTATAATCAAAGAGAATGCGATCAATGCTAACTTAGATTGGACTAAGTGTATTGCCAAGAAGATGCCATGGAGGAGATAGCCTTTGAGTTTGTCCACATATTTTACTTTGGATGTGTACAAATGTTCAAGGTTAGAAGGAGAGAGCAACTTTTGCTTTTCCCATTATAACTATATTTTTCAGCTTAGATGGAAACAGTTCTAGGGCAATTCACCCCCTCCTGGTTTTCTATCTATGTGTGTGCATCTTTGAGAAGTGGGATTAGAGAGAAACCTGCAGGCATATTAATAAATAAATTTCACATGCTGTTAGATATTAAGTAAACATACAGATAAATATTCCTCTAGGGGTTATGATCTTATAACCTGGAGATTTCTAATTTGGCACCTGTGACATATAGTTACTTCCCGTGGGGGTTTTCAGTAAACTAATTCTCATATTTTCAATTTTAAAATATGTGCAATCTGGGTTTACTTAATGTTCTTCCTCGATAATTCAGTGCTAGTTGTGTATAAACAAAGTTGTAGGTTTACATTTTATATGTCTATTCTTATTTTCTTATTTGAACATACAACGGTGTGCAATATAAATGCTTGGCAGCAAACCATTGAAAATAATAAATATCATTTAAATAAATAAGGAGTCTTAAGTTTTTGAAATGCATACATCAAGCAATAAGCAATCAACCAAAATTCAAATGCTAATTAGCTACATATTTGAAAATTTCAGCAGCAAAGCAAGGAAGTTCTGTCAATTGATTATTAATAAGATAGAATGGAACAAATTAACATGAGAATGTCTGGTTTAGAAAAGTGACACCAGCATACAATGATTTAAAATATGAATTTAAATCTTTGCATGTTTTTATATGCATATGTTTAAACTGTTCTTATATTTAAAAAGTTATACTTAAGTATAGAATGAATGAAATAGAAATAGTAAATGACCTTCAGAGATACTACTTGATGAGATTATTTCAAATCTAACCTCATGTATTGGCAAAAAAGTTTCCTCTTTTTCTTTTAAAGTATAAAAAAATGACCTAATCTAGTTACCAGTTAGCCATGAACATAGTTATATAGGTTCTTCAGGTTGGATGAAAATAAAAAGTTCCATGTTGGTTGCCACATTAAGTGAAGGAGAAAGAGCACAGCATACTCCTGTCTTTCACCTTGTTTATGCATATGCATAGACAAGAAAGACAAGCAACAGGAAATATCTAATAACTCAGATGACAGGACAGCAGAACCAGGGCAGAGGGCAAATATAAAGTTTAAGAAAAAAGCTGTCAGAGAGGGGCTGTAATATCAGTAGTCATGAGATATTGAAGAATGACTTTGTGAGACAAAATTTATGGAGAAGTTACTCAGATTTAGAAAGAACATTAAACCAGCAATCAGAAGAGTTGAGTTCCACTCTCAGTTCTGCTGTTTAATTAGAAAAAAATTATATATGTTTGTCTACGGTTATCTTGTCAAGAAAGAAGAGATACAGCTACTTTGGAAGATAGTTTGGCCATCTCTTACAAAACTAAACATACTCTTTCCATAGGATCCAGCAATTGTGCTTTTTGGTATTTACTCAAAAAAGTTGAAAACTTATGTCCACACATCAACACACACACAGATATTATGATAGCTTTATTCAGAATTGCCCAAACTTGGAAGTAACCAAAAGGTCCTTCAGTAGGTAAATGGAAAAATAAACTGTACATCCAGATAACGGGATATTATTCAGCACACTCCTTCCTTCCATGGAGGAAACTTAAATGCATAAAACTAAATAAAATAAGCCAATATGAAAATTATACATACTGTATGATTTTAACTATATGACATTCTGAGAAAGGTGAAACTATAGACACAGCAAAAAGATCAGTGGTTGCCAGGGGCTCAGGTGCAGGGGAAAGATAAATAAGCAGAACACAGAAATTTTTCCAATAAAAATAATCTGTGTGATACTATAATGATAGGTATATGTCATTATTCATTTTTTCCAGATCATATAATTGATGTAGAGCATTAAGTGTGAATTCTAATGTAAAATATGGATTTTGGATGATTATAATGTATCAAAGTAGGTTCCTCAATTGGAAAATCTCTGTACATTCCTCCTAAATTTGCTGTGAATTTAAAACTGCTCTAAAAATTAAAATCTTAAAAAAAGAAAGAAGGAATTATAATAGTACTTGCTTCTATAAAGTAAAATATCATAGTACAAATATGAACACTTCATAAACTGAGTACTATAGAAATGTAAGTCATTATTTTTATTGCAATTAACTGTTAAAACATCCTAAAATATGGATAGGGATGCTTTTCAAAGTTGGAAGTTTGATGCTTCTAAATTATAATAAATATGAGGAAAGATTATTTTTCCAGTGGTATAAGAAGCCCCAAAGTATCAGAGTTTATGCTGTAAATTATGGAAATTTGATGTAAAATATTGAGCAAGGGCACAAAGCGACCAGACTCAAATATTAGAAAGTTTGGGGAATGAATTGAAGATGAGCAACATCAAAATAAACTAGATCAACAAAAAGGCAATTTGAGTAGTTCTAGCGGAAAATAACAAAAGCCAGAAACAGAAAGAAAAGAGCAGGCACTTAGAATGATAAGAGCTCATAAGTCAAAAAAAAAAAAAAAAAAAAAAGAGCTCATAAGTCCTGGTATACGTATAACATAGTGACTATAATTAATAATATTATATACTTGAAAGTGTCAAGAAAGAATATCTTAAAAGTTATCACCACACACTAAAAAAAATGTTAATTATGTGACGGGATGGAGTTGTTTCCTAACATAATAATAATTAATAATTAATAACAATAATAATAAATGCATTCATATAAAATCATATTGTACATCTTAAAACCACATATGCTATATGTTAATAATATCTTAATAAAGCTGGGGGAAAATGATAGAACTTAATGACCAATTGTATATGTTGAGCATGGGACAAGGAGCTATCTGTCTTACAATGATTTTCATTAAGTTTTGATTTACTGAGATTTTATCATGAATGGAAGTTGAATTTATTATGAATGGTAGGTGCATTTCCTTTTGCATTCATTGAGAAAATTGTATTTTTATCTTTTAGTCTATCATTGAAGTAAATTATGTTCATTGTTTTAATGGTAAACCAGCCTCCTTTCCTGCTCTGTGCCTGTTCATTTGACTGGGCCACGTGATCTATATACTTCATAATAATATGGTAATTGTAAGTATAGCACTTTCTTGGATTCTTTGAGACATTCTAGCAAATTATGAAACCTGAGAGAGTTTATGGAAACCTCCAAATTTATAGCCAGTCAGTCGGAAGTGTAAGTTTGGAAGACCCAGGACCCTTGTAAGTATTGCTAGTGTCTAGAGTAAGGGCACTACTGTTAGGTACCATGGTCTTTAAACCCATATAGTCTGTGTTAGCTCTAGGTATTTAGTGCCACAACTGAATTGCAGTACATCCTTGGGTTTTTCCAGAAGATGATGACGTATTATTTTTTTTTTGATACTTCTGAATTTTGTTTGCAAATATTTGGTTTAGGAATTTGCATTTATATGTATGGGTGAAAGTAGCATTATCTTACTTTTCCTGAAATATCTTTGTCAAGTGTTTTATCAAGGCTATACTAACCTATTACAATGAGTTGGGCATGTTATCTCTTTTACTATTTTTTGAAAAAGTTTGAGAAGATGCAATTATTTCTTCTTTGAATGTTGGCGGAATCCATTAATGAAGCCATCTGGAACTGGTTTCTTTGTTTAAAGGTTTTGATTAATGATTTAATTTCTTAATGTCCATGTATATACCATTTACCTTTTTTCTTCTTTCTGGAATCATTTTGAGTGATTATATTTTTCAAAAACTTTATCTACATTATCTAAAAGTAGAAACATTACCATAAAATTGTTCATATTGATCTTAATATCTATTAATATCTTTAGGATCGGGAGAAACATTCTCACTATACACACACACATATCTATGTGTGTATATAGTGAGAATGTATATATATATATATATACACACACATATATGTACATATACATTCATTATTATTGAATATATGAATATATATTCATTATTATTATATATTATTCTCTCTCTATATATATATATAAAGAGAGAGAGAGACTGAGAGAAAGAGAATGAGTTTACTGGGCCTTCTCTCTTTTGTAATAATTAGTCTAATCTGAGTGGTAATCAATTTAAGCAGTAGTTTTAAAAAATGAATTTTGGCTTTTTTGATCCTCTTTATTATATACTCCCAATAGTATTAATTTCTTCTTTTATTTTTTATTTTGCCTGTTCTGTTTCTACTGCATGAGATGGATATTTCTCACACTAATTTTCAACACTTCTCTTCCTCTTTTTTTAGCTTATATATAATAGATTTATATAAATATATATAAAGTTTATATATGTAAAATTATACATATGATTTTTCCTCTATGTGTGACTTTAACTGCATTCTACAGAGTGGGATATAAGCTAGAATCTCCGTTATCATTGTCATTCAGTGAAAATGTTTTCCTATTTTCTTCTTTGACACAAAGATCACTTAGAAGTCTAATTCTTAATTTTCAAATAAAAGGAGATTTTTCAGTTATCCTTTCTCCGTTTAATTCTAGCTTAATTGACATTATTTCACTTCTTAGCTATTAGATAAAATTTGATTTGTGCCCCAGAAAAAAAGTAAGTTTTCATAATACCTCCAACAATGTTTAAAAAGACTGTATTTTCAAATTACTAGGTATGGCATTTTTAATATAAATATATAATGTATATATTATACTAAGCATATATATATGTGCATTATTTGTGTGTCTGTATATACGTGTGTGTATATATATATATATATGTCTGAGTGTGTGTGTGTAGAAAGATAGAGATAGCCAATCTATGATATGTGTTTGTTATTCAAGATTTCTATATCTATAATGATTTTCTATTTTTCCTATTTATTGAAGAAAATATTTAAAATCTCCCTATGATTAGTGATTTGTCTGTTTCTCCTTATGCTCCTGTCATGTTTTAATCACATATTTTCATAATTAACATTGATTATAGACTGGTCAAAATATTTTACTTTCAGGTCTATTTAGTCCTGATATTTATATAACCATATCAGTTTTCTTTGATTAGTATTTTCATAGTGTATGCTCTTTATCCTTTTTCTCTCACTCTTTCTTGTATCTATGCTTTAGATGCAACTCTAGTTAATAACATACAATCTTTTTTTAATTCAATCATGCAACCTTCAATTTTTTATGTACTTTTTTAAGGTACTGAATTTTTTAAATGTTTATAAGTGCTGATCTACAATTCTGTATTTTCTTTGTTAAGTTTTACACCTGATCTGTTTGTTTCTGTCCTATTTCAGTTGATCCATGTTGTTATTTCATACTTTTTCTATTTTTTAAGCATGTTGACAATGTGATTCTCCTGTCTTTGGGCTTCTATTATCTCTTGAGAACTCAGTTAACAGTGTTTTGAAGGTAACTGGTCTTTCTCTCTAGCTGTTTTTAATTTTGTTTTATTTGTCTTAATGTTTTCCAGTTTCACTACAAGCTATGTCACTACCCTATTGCAGATTTGTTGGGACTTTTTAAATCTGGATTGGTTAATTAGTCTATGATTAATCTCAGAATGTCTAATCTGGTATCATTGCCAATGCTGCCTCTACCTCATTCTTTATCTTGTCTCCTTATGGAGTTTCATTAAAGACATTAAGCATTCTCATTCTAGCTAACATGTTTCCTATTTTTTCAAGATGGTTTCTCTCTCTCTCTCTCTCTCTCTCTCTCTCTCTCTTTTCTCTCTCTTTTTTTTTTTTTTTTTTTGGTATGGGTATGTGGATCTCTCCACTTTGCATTCTAGATATTATTTACCATCCTCCCAGTCACTAATTATTTCTCTAGCTGTGCTTATCTGGTGCAGCTGCTCTTGTTGAGTTTTTAATTTTAATTGTTTTTTCTTTTCATTTTTAGTATTATGTTTCACCTTTTTCAATTCTGTTAATTTTTGTTCCTTCACCCTAAAGATATTTTAAAGCTTACTTTTTTTTCCTTCTTTAAACCTTTAAATATATTTTGTTAATGTTTGTTTATTATTTTTGATACTTCCTATACCTGGGATCTTTTCAGGTCTGTTTCTTTTATTTCTCATTTGGATGATTTGTTTCCTTGGTGCCTAGTTAGATTTTACTTTCCATCATTACTGTATTTGTGAAATTATTTGAGGACCTAAAATAAAGATAGATCCTTACTTACTCTGGTAGATTTGCATTTCCTTCTGCTGGGCACCAAGTGGCACAAGCCAATATAAAGCTTGAAGTTTTCCTGGCCCTCTAGCTGATGTAAACAAGACTTAAATCTGAATGAAGACCAGCACGAAGTTACGACTTCTTCAGGACATTAAAAAATATATATATTTTCTCATACCCTATTTAGTGCCAAGGTAACCCTTTTTTGTAGTCATCTTTGAAAAGGGCAGAGGGATAGATCTGTTGTTGTTTTGTTTTCTTGTTTTCATTTTATTTTTCCCGGTTATCCTAAGAACACCGGTTATCCTAAGAACAAAGTTCTCTGAGGTCCCTGTTTAGTATAGTAAACTGTTGCATTAGATGGCCTACCTTGCAAAAGTACTGGACTTTGATTTCTGTTCACCATCAAAACTGAGAAGTAGCTAAAACCAAAACTCAAGTTGACCTGGATCAGCATATGCTTGCTCCAGGATCCATTTTTTTTTTCTCAATAAAAATCTTACATACTTTACCTGACCTATTCTGGTTATGTAAATTTCTTTTCTCTGCCCTATAAGGTGCTTTATGTTGCTTTTTAAAGAAAATCTATTTTAAATATCTCTCAGCTGCTGCCAAACTCACATAGATTATTACTATAATATTTTAGTTTACAACATAGCTTTGCAAAGTTTCAGACACACAGATATGTTTAGTAACTAGTACTTGGTGATCAAAGCCAAACACAAGAGCTGCAGGCATTTTACTATGTTAGTGGAGCAAAGAATTTTAACTCCATATCAAAGAGTCATTTTTTAAGATGACAAAAAAATTCTCAAATTTAGTACATTAGCATTTTAAAGAAAGTGGTCAAAATTTATATGTAAGTTATGATCCATTAAAAAGTTATCAATTCCTGAGTAGAGTACAATAATACCTGGAGGATTATAGCTAAGCCATGAGGAACACTGGATAATATTAACACTAGTAAATAAAAAAAGAAAAACTCCTTTGAAGATCACTCTATGCTCCTAATTTCCTTGAAACATTTGGAATCTTCAGTTATTTAGATCTATGGTGTCCACTTGGGCTCTATGAGGCATGTTAAATTATTCCATAATATAATATTTGAACACATTTAATTATTTCTACCCCTCTATTTTACTAGCTTGATATGAGGATTTAGTCAAATTATACACCATCTCTATTTTCTCACTTAAAAATTGAGTAGGATATAGTAATACAAGGAGATGTTCTAGAGGGATTCATTATTTAATGTTTCTAAAGTCCTACACAAATGCCAAACTCATTACATTGTGCATGCTGGCAAGTGGCTAGGGTTTAGGAGATAATGCAAGAGCACACATAAATCAAAATTTCAACATGAACGACCTTCTTTTTGTACCAGAGAATGATTAATCACATCACTGACATCGTGTATGCAGGTTCTTGTTCAATAAGTAACAGTTGACACCCTTACGTTATACCTTTGGCCTCATCCCCTTCCTTTTCACACAGCAATAGTGGGGGGTTGGGAGGAGAACAATTCTGTGTAGATGCCGAATGCCTTTCAAAGGATAGTCTAGAAAATGCCAGACTGTCTAACTTTCACCTTCCAGGAAAAAAGGGTGTAATTGTTCCCAGACTTCTGAAGATAATAGAGTACTTTCTGTAGACATCGGTGTTAGTATATAAATGCAGAATGGGATGATTTCACCATCGACACCATTACTATCCTGCTCCCAGCCACCATTGTATTTCACGAAGATTATTGCCGATAGCCTTTTTTTCAGTCAGGATTGTCTAGAAAAACAGAAATAATATGACATATATGTTTATGCATATGTGACATTTATATATGTGTATATCATACATAACTTTATATATCCTATTGACTCTATTTCTCTCCGTACTCTCTCTCATCTATCTATATCTATTTATGTGTCTATATCTATATCTATGATTTATTTTAAGGAACTAGCTCAAAAATTGTGAAGTTGGCAAATTCAAAAATCTGTAGGACAGACCAGTGAGCTTAAACTTAGACAATAGTCTCAAGGTAGAATTTATTTGACTCTGGGAAATTTCAGTTTTTTACCTTAAGGCCATTCACTGTATGAATGAGGCCCACCCATATTCTTGAGGGTAATCTCCTTTACTTAAAGTCAATGAATTTTAGATGCTAACCACATCTACAAAATACCTTCACGGTAAAATCTAAGCTTGTATTTGGATAAATAAGTGGGTGCTATAACCTAGCCAAGTTAACACATAACACTAACCATTACACACCCCGACTGGTTTTCTGGCTTCATCCTGTGTTGTAATCCTACAAACTATTTTTAACATAGTAGCCACAGTGATTCTTTAAGACTTAGCCATATCTTATCATTCTCCTTCAAACCTTCCCCTAGCTTCTGAAATCATTCTCAATTAAGTCCAAGGTTCTTAGAAAGACTTCCAAGAACTTGAATGATTTGGTCCTCTATTACCTGTCTTTACCCTGTACTGTCCTCACTCTGGTCATACATCCTCTCTTGTGTTCCCTAACATACCAGGCACATTCCTATCCTAGGGCCTTTATTTTGTTTATTTTATTTAAATTCAGTTTGCCAACATATAGAATAATATCCAGTGCTCATCCCATCACATGCCCTCCTTAATGCCCATCACCTAGTTACCCCATTACCCCATTCACCTCCCCTTCTGCAACCCTTTCTTTGTTCCTTAGTTAGGAGTCTCTCATGGTTTGTCTTCCTCTCCAGTTTTTCCCCCACTCAGTTTCCCCCCTTCCCTATGGTCCCTTTCACTAGTGCATGTATTCCACATATGAGTAGAACCATATAATAATTGTTTTTCTCCAATTCACTTATTTCACTCAGCATAATACCCTTCAGTTCCATTCATGTTGATGTAAATGGTAGGTATTCATCCTTTCTGATGGCTGGGCAGATTTCCATTGTATATATATATATATATATATATATATACATCTTCTTCATCCATTCAACTGTTGAAGGACATCTTGGCTCTTTCCACAGTTTGGCCACTGTGGACATGGCTGTTATGAATATCATGAGGGAGGTGTCCTGTCATTTCACTATATCTGTATCTTTGGGGTAAATACCCAGTAGTGCAAATACTGGGTCATACGGTATCCTAAGGCTTTAGACTGTTTATTCTAATAGTTTGAAATATTATTTTCCCAAGACATAAATATGACTAATTTCTCCCTCCTTCAATTATTTACGTATTCATTTATTACTCCATAACATCGTAATTTACTTTTTAAAGTATATCTACTATTTGTTGATTCTCTCTGCTCATTACAATGTAACCTCCATAAAAACGGCAATCTTTGATTATTGGTCTCTGACTGAACTCATGTGCCTAGATCAGTATCTGACAAATAGTAGTTATTCAATAAACATTTGTGGAATAAATGAATACATTTAGGCTACTGCTCTACTAATTACTGGTTGATTGTTAATACATATAAAAATCATTTTACATTATCTTTTTTTGTGTGTCCTTCACCCTGTTCTATAATCCTCTATTTTTAGGCAGATAATATTATCTATTTTTTTGCTTTTGTAATCCTTCTCCTTTTTAAGAGAAATGATGTAAAAACCTAACATTCATGTCACATGTTTACTAATTAGTTTATTAGATGAGGGAAATTAAGCTATATGCAATTAATTCATACTTAAATGAATTAGGGAATCAGGTTTCTTGGGTTGTAGAAATAGTTTGAGAGGAAAATAGTCATGGACTTGCCAAGCTAACCATGCAAAAAAGACCTATGTTTTCAAAGCCATGATTTTACAGAATTTAATTTTGTTTCAAGAATAATATTTAGCTTAACTTCTATCACATAATAAATGTATCAGATTTACTTAAATATGATAATCTTGTTTCCAATGATAATTCGTTTTGACTAATAAGCTTTGGAAAGGATAAAGCTGAAATATATAGAAAGATTTAGATTTACAGCATTGAAGTAGATTTGACATCTTCTTTTTGTCTTTTTTGCTTATTTTCTCCCATGTATTTTTCACTCACAGGGAAGTTCAAAGCTAAAATGGTAGTAAAAAACACACATGATCTATTTTATATCACATTTTGTCCCAAATTTTTCTTTGTCCTTCAAGAGACACACTTGGAAGATGCCTTCCAGCTTCATGTTATTAAAAGGTACCCCTTGGTCAATTCTACAGTTTCTAAGAATCACATTATTCATCAGAAGGACCTACAATATCCTCGGTCTATTTTCTATGATCAGGGTTATGTATAAATGTGTCTATTATAAATAACATCTAGGAAATAACATTTCCTTCTGTTCATGCGTATGGACTCCCTAATTTTGCCTCTCTCTCTCAAAGTATATGGGGTTTTTAAAAAATCAATTATACTGTACATAAAATAAGTTGCTGATATAACAAGTATAAAAATAAAAATTAGCTTCCCAAAATGTATAGCTTTCCAAATCTCTTAGGCTTCATCTTGACCCCACTCTCCCAACTTCACTATACTAGAGCTGTTGTTTCAGATGCTTAAATATGCCAAGCTTTTTCCCAGATCATGGTCTCTTCACACAGTATTTCTTCTGCCTGAGACAGTCTTCCTTATCTAGCCAAGATAATCTGACATCAACTTATGTTTCAGTTTCTCAGGGAAGCCTTTTTAGACCTTTCTGCCTAGGTGAATTTTCTTATGTTTTTTCTTATGATGTTTTCCTCCTTTTTATAATAATATAACGCTGCAATATATTTACTTGGGTAACTAATCTGAGCTAGCTACTGGGTATTAATTGAAACTGCTCCTATGACTGAAAAAAACATAAAATAATCTTGAAAACTGAAAGAGCCATAATGTCTTAGGGACTGTTGGAGAAAGACTTTTGTAGAGAGGGTAGTGTCTAGAATTTCATAATAAAATAGAAATTGTTTGTACAGAAACAATCTCCCAAGGGAATGCAAGTAGATGCTCATTATATTCTCAAATATGTGATCTCTCTTTTTTCCCCATTGACCAAGAACCAGCTTCTTGGTTTACAAACAGCAGTTCCAAAGTGGGAAAACAGCATCTTATTTGGAATAGTGTGGCACTAAGACCAATGGGTGCAAAGACTGACTAAAGAAGGTAAAATAAAATCAGTTCGATGGAATGGTTTACATGCTGTTTTCCTTATAGTGATGGGAGAATTGAATAATGATAAAATCCCACTATGTGTAGGTTTTTACTGATTAATGAGTGGTGGCCAGTGGTTTGACCATATGGTCAGGCAGTGGGCAATGGAATATTACACTAATAAAATAATGTTTACATGGGACACAGCCCTATGGAATTTATTACGGGAATTTAAGGAACACATTAAAGTAGGAAGTACTGGAGAAAACATTGGAAAAGTGATACATGGGAAAACTGAAAAGAATATTAAGGGCAGAAATAGAGGCAAGATGGCAGAAGAGCAGGGGTCTCAACTCATCTGGTCCCGCAAACTTACCTAGATAACTTTCAAAACATCCTGAATACCTACAAATTCGACCTGATATTTAAAGAGAAAACAGCTGAAATGCTACAGAGAGAAAAGTTTTTGCTTCTAACAAGGTAGGAAGGTGGAAAATTAAGAGAGAATAAAGTGGGGGAGGGGATCTGAGACTAGCAGAGCCAAAGCAGAGTGGCAAAAGCCTTTGGGGCATGAAAGCTCAGCCCTGAAGAAGGAGGAACTTTAAAAATCTGCACTGGAGTTTTCCCTGATGGAAAAGTGCTTAGCATGGAAATCTGGCAGAATCACAGAAGGGGGGATTCACTGCCAGATTCCCAGAATCACTATAAAAGGAGAGGTGCCTGGGGAAAACCTCACCACAAACTGCAGAGTAAAGCTCACCGCAAACCACAGTCCAATGCCAGTAAAGGGTTGGAGTGCCACAGCCCTCCGGGGCATTTGGCAGAAGCCAGTCAGTTAGGTGGCAACTCTTGAGTGGCCTTTACTCTAGAGGTTGCCAGTGGAAGGAAGTGGCTGTACTCTGGTTCCTTCAGGAGAGGCAGTCCCCAGGAGCATGGGTCCAGTGGCAAAGGACCTTGGATCCCAGGTTGCCCAAGCAGACAAAGCCTGCAATCCTCCAATCCTCTTGGAACAGGCAGAAGCAGGAAGGACACAGGAAAGTGAGAGCTCTCCTGCTGCTGGACGCCCCACAAGCTGTGCATATCAATGCACCTGTGCCTGCCCCCAGGAGCATCTAGGCCAGTGAGGACTGAGAGACTGTGGTTAGTTACTCATGGGTAGTTCAACTCTAGAGCTGGAAATCTGGCCACAACCATTTTTTTTTCCCTCATTGTTTCACCATGTGCCTGGGAGAGGCAGGGTCTCTATGGTCTCTAGAGGCTGGCCTCATACTGAGCCCAGCGCACGGCAAGGGGTGGGGCATCTCCACCCAGGCACAGACACCTGAGAATCAGCACAGCAGACCCCTCTCCCAGAAGAATTGCTGGAAGTACAAGGGGAAAGCAAGTTTACTGAACAAGCAGCACTGGAAATCTCCAGGACTGAGGGAAAATAGTATATAGAACTAAAGAGTCTTTTTTTTTTTTTCCCCATTAGGACTCATTTTTTTTTTATCAGACTAAAATTTTTCAATATTTTTTCTTTCCCCACCTTAACTACAATATTTTACCAACTCTGCATTTTTTTTCCTTTTTGACTTTCATATTTCTACAATTATATGTCTTAGATATATTTTTCACTTCTGGATTCCCTTCAATGTAATTCAATTTAATTTTGTAGATATATGAAATGTGGGCGTTTGGTTTTTTTTTTTTGTTTTTTTTTTTTTTGTTTGTTTGTTTGTTTTATCTGCCTCATTGTCCCTCAAGTTAGATCCCTAACTTATACAGAGAGAAATATTAGATTAACAGCAGACCTCTCCTCAGAGACCTGGCAGGCCATAAGGGGCTGGCAGGATATATTCAGGGTCCTAAATGAGAAGAACATGCAGCCAAAGGAAGTTAATACCCTTTGAACAGACAACCAAAGTACACCCAGAACGAAGTGGAACATCCTGTTTGTATATTCTGTGAGATGACATTCTCTCTTCCTTCCCTTTCTGCCCCCCCCTTTTATCTTGCTTATATTTTTGTGGTCCATGTTGGGGCTTTATGTAAGTATTGCTGGTTTATATAAATTTGGGATTGAGCATCTTCTAACATACAGAACAAAATACACTCATAACCAAAGGATCACACTGTAGGACCTCTCAGACTACATTCTCTCTCCACTACTACTTCCTCACCTTCCTCCTCCTTTTTTTCTCTTTTCCTTACTTTTTTTTGTTCATTTTTTTCTTCTTTCGTTTTGGTTTTTGGCTTTTTATCTTTACTACTTTGTTTTAAATTCTATTTTTCACTTTAGTAGTCCTTTTATTTTGTTCTGTTCTTTTTCTTTTATTTTCTGGTCTCTGACCTCTTTGGAATCATCTAGGGTGTATTTTTACTTAGGTCATGGTTGATATTTTTGAATCAGCCCACTCATATAGCCATTCTGCGTTGTAAGGAAGAATTCACCACAAAAGAAAAAAACAGAAACTATACTCTCTGCCACAGAGTTACAGAATTTGGATTTAAATACAATGTCGGAAATTCAATTCAGAAGTACAATTATAAAGCTACTTGTGGCTCTGGAAAAAAAGTGCAAAGGACTCTAGAGGCTTTGTTACTGCAGAATTGAGATCTAATCAGGTTGAAATTAAAAAATAAATTAAATGATATGCACTCTGAACTGGATGCTCTAACTGCTAGGGTTAATGAAGTGGAAGAGAGAATGAATGACATAAAAGACAAGTTGATGGTAAGGAAGGAAGCTGAGGAAAAAGGAGAAAAAAAAATTAAGAGCCCACGAGGAAAGGCTTAGGGAAATAAATGATAGCTTGAAAAGAAAGAATATACATCCAATTGGGATTCCAGAAGCGGCTGAGAGAGAGGACCACAAAGTATATTTGAAAAATCATAGCTGAGAACTTCCCTAATCTGGAGAAGGAAATAGGCATTCAGATACAAGAAGTAGAGAGGAACCCTCCCAAAATCAATAAAAACCACTCAACATCTCAACATTTAAGAGTGAAACTTGTAAATTCCAAAGATAAACCCTTAAAGCAGAAAGAGACAAGAGATCCCTAACTTATATGGGGAGAAATATAAGATTAACAGCAGACCTCTCCTCAGAGACCTGGCAGGCCAGAAAGGGCTGGCAGGACATATTCAGGGTCCTAAATGAGAAGAACATGCAGCCAAGAATACTTTATCCAGGAAGGTTGTCATTCAGAATAGAGGGAGAGATAAAGAGCTTCCAAAATAGGCAGAAACTGAAAGAATATGTGACCACCAAACCAGCTCTGCAAGAAATATTAAGGGGGGCCCTGTAAAAGAGAGAACCCAAAGAAACAATCCACAAAAACAGGGACTCAATAGGTAATATGATGACACTAAATTCATATCTTTCAATAGTTACTCTGAACATGAATGGGCTAAATTATCCTATCAAAAGATGCAGAGTATCAGACTGGATAAAAAAGCAAGACCCATCTTTTTGATGACTACAAGAGCCTCATTTTAGACCAAAGGACATCTCCAGCCTGAAAATGAAGGGATGGAGAACCATTTACCATTCAAATTGTCCTCAAAATAAAGCTGAGGTAGCAATCTTCATATCAGATAAATTACAGTTTATCCAAAAGACTGTAGTAAGAGATGAAGAGGGATACTATATCATACTTAAAGGGTCTATCAAACAAGAAGATCTAATAATCATGAATATTTATGCCCCAAATGTAAAGACGCCAAGTATATCAATCAATTAATAACCAAAGTAAAGAGATACTTAGATAATAATAGCCCAGGGCCAGATGGCTTCCCAGGGGAATTCTATCAAACATTTAAAGAAGAAATAATACCAATTCTACTGAAGCTGTTCCGAAGGATAGAAAGACAGAATACTTCCAAACTGGCTTTATGAGACCAGCATCACCTTAATTCCAAAACCAGGCAAAGACCCCAACAAAAAGAATTATAGACCAATATCCCTGATGCAAAATAGTAGGAGACTTCAACACCACACACAGCAAATGACAGATATTCTAAGCAGTACATCACCAAAGAAACAAGGGCCTTAAATGATACACTGGACCAGATGGATTTCACAGATATACAGAACTTTCTATCCTGAATGCAACTGAATACCCATTCTTCTCAAGTGCACATGGAACTTTCTCTGGAATAGACCACATACTGGATCACAAATTAGGTCTCAACCAATAGCAAAAAATTGAGATTGTCCCCTGTATATTTTCAGACCTCAATGCTTTGAAACTGGAACTCAATCACAAGAGGAATTTGAAGAAACTCAAACCCATGGATGTTAAAGAGAATCCTACTAAAAGATGAATGAGTCAACCAGGAAATTAGAGAAGAATTGAAAAAAAAATTCATGGAAACTAATGAAAATGAAGATTCAACCATTCAAAATCTTTGGGATACAGCAAAAGCGGTCCTGAGAGGGAAATACATCGCAATACAAGCATCCCTCAAAAAACTGGAAAAAATGCAAGTACAAAAGCTAACCTTGCACCTAAAGGAACTGGAGAAAGAACAGCAAATAAAACCTACACCCAGCAGAAAAAGATAGTTAATAAAGATTCGAGCAGAACTCAATGAAATAGAGACCAGAAGAACTGTGGAACAGATCAACAAAACCAAGAGTTGGTTTTATGAAATAATTAATAAGATAGATAAACCATTAGATAGCCTTATTAAAAGCAAAACTTATTAAACTCAACAGCAAAGAAACAAACAATCCAATCATGCAATGGGCAAAAGACATGAACAGAAATTTCACCAAAGAAGACATACACATGGCCTACAAGCACATGAGAAATGAAAAACATGAGAATATGCTCCACATCACTTGCCATCAGGGAAATACAAATCAAAAGCACAATGAGATACCACCTCACACCAGTGAGAATGGCAAAAATTAACAAGACAAGAAACATATTTTGGAGAGGATGTGGAAAAGGGGGAACCCTCTTGCACTGTTGGTGGGAATGCAAACTGGTACAGCCACTCTGGAAAACAGTGTGGAGGGTCCTTAAGAAGTTAAAAATAGTACGCTATGACCTAGCAATTGCACTACTGGGTGTTTACCCCAAAGATACAGATGTAGTGAATTGCCAAGACATCTGCACCCCAATGTTCATAGCAGCCATGTCCACAGTAGCCAAACTGTGGAGGAAGCCACGATGTCCTTCAATAGATGAATGGATAGAAAAAGATGTGAATATATATATATATATATATATATATATATATATATACACACACACTATATATATATGTATGTGTTTACTACAAGGAATATTTCAAAATAATACAAAAGTAAGCCACAGACTATACACACACACACACACACACACACAATGGAATATTACTCAGCCATTAGAAATGACAAATACCCACCATTTGCTTCAACATGAATGGAAATGGAGGGTATTATGCTGAGTGAAATAAGTCAATCATAGAACAATCATCATATGGTTTCACTCATACATGGAATATAAGAAATAGTAAAAGGGATTATAAGGGAAAGGAGAGGAACTGAGTGGAAAAATTAAACATGGAGACAAACCATGAGTTTGTTTGTTTGTTCATTTCCTTATGAATATGGAGGCCCATGGCATCATAATTTCAGAAATGTAAATTCTCTTATTTAAAAATTAATAGGTCAAGGGAAACAAACAAAAGGTTGCAGAAGGAGAGGTGGGCAGGGGGATGGGGTTGCTGGGTGATGGGCACTGAGGAGGGCACTTGATGGGATGAGCACTGGGTATTATACTGTATGTTGGCCAATCGAACTTAAATAAAAACAAATGCAAAAAATAAAGGGATATTAAGGGAAAAGGGAACAGAAAGTTCAAAATCCCTAAGACAGCACATGGTCAAGGAAGGTTAGTTGGGCTATAACCAGTACATGATTAAGGAAAGCAATTGGCTCTGATATCAAACAGTTTGGAAGAGGTCATATCAAATATGTCCTTTGCAATCTATATTAACACATTATAATTCATTTTATATAAACTAGAAGCCTTTGGAGACTTTAGGGCAGATAAGCAAAATGATTTACATTTTTAAAGGATGCAGCTACTATGTGGAAAATAGACTGTGGAGGGTAATGGTGGGCAGAGTAATTTTCATAAATATTTAATGTACCTTCCACATTTTTTAACCTTTGAAAGTTGAGGAGTTTCTATAGCCATCTTAATTTCTGACATGATCTGGAAGTTTGGACATTCCCAAGACCACCCTCAGGTTCAATAATTTGCTAAAAGGACTCACAGAACTGATTTAAAGTTATCCTTATGATTACACTTTATTACAATGAACGAATACAAATCAAAATCAACTAATCATGGAGCATAGGAGCATGGTGCAGAGTCCAGCAAAGTTCCACATGCAAATCTTCCACTTGTTCTTTCCCAGTGGAAAAATAGCTCTAACTTTTCCCAAAAATGATGTCTGACAATATACATAATGTATTGCCAACCAAAGAAGCTTACCTGAAGCTTGGGAAACAAGTCAACTCATAACATGTGTTCTTCAGTGGAAGAAACAAGCAAATAAGTATTATATGATGAATGCTAAGCCAAAAGTATACACTGGATGCTATATAGAACCAAACCTAGAGCATAAAGATCAGGGAACACTTCATAGAGGAGATGGTGTCTGTGATGAGTAGTAGATTGTTAGAATTAATCACGGAGGACAAAGAACATTCCATGCAAGATGAGCTTTAGGTGTTTTTATATGCAACTGATGAATAACTGATCTTTATACCTGAAACAAATAATGTACTATATGTTAGCTCACTGAATTTAAATTTTAAAAAGGGAGATAGTACATACAAATGCAAAGAGGGAAGAAAAATATGGCACATTTGAGAAATTGCAAGTAGTTTGGTATGGAACCAATAAGAATAGAGAAAAGGTAATTCTGAGAGGGAGCCAAGAGGCATATCATGAAGAGACAAGATCATAAGCTAGAATTCTGATTTTATCTCTAACGTACTGGAAAATCATTGATACCTTTTAAAATAAATAAGTGACATATTCAGTTTGACATTTTAGAAAGGCCATTGACAATGGTGTAAAGAATGAATTAGAAAGAAATAAGCAAGACTAAGAAAAATAAACTTTTGATGTATAGTCAAATGGAATAATCAAGAATCAAAGGCAAAATGTACTGAAAGCCTAAAACATAAAGGGCGACAGAATGATGAGGGATAATGGATGGTACTGAGAGCTGTGTTAGATGGAAAATTAATAGGTCAGGGTGACTGATTTGATGTAGAGTACAAAGAAGGAATCCAGGATGATATCCAAGTGGGTGATGTTGGCAATAGATAAATGGTGGTACCATTCACTGAAATATTGTCTTCATTGTTAAAGTTCACATTGGAGTGCAGCAGGGGTTTTAGTAGATAAAAGAATCAAGGAAGAATCATTATTGGACACCCTAATTCTAAACTATATCATCTAAGAGTACTATCCCATAAGTAATCAATGCAACATTTAGGAACCCAGGAGAATTGTGGTTGAAAATCAGGAGAGTATGCTTTGAGTATCTATACCATGCCACATATTTTTACATCATGAGAAACTAGAACTTCACCTCTCAGAGTTTACATTTTAGAATGGCAGTTTAAGTTTGATCATTGTTCAAGCAGTGCTTTTAATTCCTTTTTTGCAGCTAAGCTAGTGTATTTATTATACTTTCCTTTGCTTCTTTACATGTGTTGCCCATTTTTCTTATGAATATGGAGGCCCATGGCATCATAATTTCAGAAATGTAAATTCTCTTATTTAAAAATCTTAGCCTTGAAATATTTCCTATCCTTTGGAGTGAATGGGTGGAAGTTGTCAAATCACACACACACAACACAACACACACACACACACACACACACACACACACACTGAACTAACTTCAAAAGACTTGGCTGTTCACTTAGGCCACCTTAGCAGAGTAAATTGCTTCCCATCATTGATTTGGTTATGACAATCTGTGTCATACCAACAGCTGAAACAAACAGGTAAACTGGCCAGAAATCCAGCTTATCACCATGGTTTGACAGTTTGGCAAAATATGAACTGTGCCTTTGTAGAAAACTCCATATATTTCTTTATAACCAAGAAAAAAAAACCCAACTGAAATATCCACTCCTTTAAAAAGTTCTCCATGATATCTCTAAAGGCCGTGAGACATTCTAATGGACAACAGTCCCAAAATATTAGGATTCATTGGCACAGATGCTTTTGGCAGTATCAATCTCAAACTCTGCCTCTTTATTTGAAATTTCCATTGTACATTTCAAATTACCTCACAGTGCCAGAGTGGCAAATAGAAGGCCATGGTTCTTGAAAAAAAAAATACAAATAATAAAAGGGAAGGGCAACAAGGTCAAAAGATATTTTTCTGCAGATTCTTGCAATATACCAAGTGATGCTTTGGGGAAGAAAAACAAAACAAACAACAACAACAACAAAAAGCCAAAGCTGTTTAAAAGACAGCAGCTGTTATAATGCTGCTTCATTACAGACCCAGTGGAGCAGAAGCAATGCATCCATTTTGCCTTTTTCTTCATTGATGATATCAATGGAGCATTAATGGAATTCTTATAGTCTACTGGTACAGTATAAATTTAGTCTGAGTAAATCTTACATTGACTAAATTATAATAATCTTTTTAAAACTAGAGAAGAACCTCACCCCTTTATTGTTATATAAAAAGTCACATGGAGGATATAGCTTCAAATCCATAATAAATAAGCAGTCAATACAGTTTTTTATGCCTTTTATCATTAGGAGAATAGGTAGACTTTAAGTCCAAGTTAAAATCCTCATTAGCAAGCTTACTTCACTGAAATGACACACTGTTTTCTCCAGTTAACAAAGTCGAGGTGCTTTTACTGTTTTTCTTTATTGATTTCACTTATTTAATTCTTCTTTAACAGAAAAAGCTTCGTTTCTGTATGTTCTTTTATTTTGTTAACAGCACAGGGTGTGCTTTCAAAATGAAAATTATGCAAATTACTTAGCATTTGTCTCGAATTTTAAAATCAGGTCCAAAATATGATCCTAGGTCATCCACTTATATAAAAATTTGGGGGCTAGACAGGGACCCAGATGTTTCAAGTGGATTTGCAAATGGCAAAATGCTGCTTGTTGGATCTGCCTGCAAATCTATTTGCAAATGCAAATCCTCTTTCCAAACAGATCAGAGTTTTTTTTAGGTCCAACAAAAATCCTTGAGCAAAGCAAAATGCTGATGGAATGTACACGTGGCCCATCTATGGATTTCTAGCCACATGCTCTTGCATCTTTGTTGTGCACTTTCAGAGCATGGCAGGAGAAGACAGAATGCAATGACACTTATTTTCAGGGGGTTCTGAAAGCATCCTGCTGCAATTTAGGGAAGAGGCAGAAGCAGTGGCTTATCCAAACATCTTTTTTTATCTCAACATGAAATGACTCAGAGCGCTCCCTACTTTTGCTGTGTTCCCTTAAAGCACTAGTTTTATCCTGCAAGAGAGCTTCGATTTGTCCATACCTACTAAGACTGACTATTCGTACATCCTTTCCCTTTTCAGCACATGTTCTTCTAACAGATCTATGTCCCCAGGGTCCAGACCATGAGCAACTCTCCACTGATGCTTATCTATTGTGGTCAATGACTTATTCAGATTTTTTATTCTTCCTTGCCCCATGTTAATAATAATAGCAATAACAATTTAGGGCACTGTCCATGTATATTAACCCATTTAATCTTCACCACTACTCCATCATATGCACACTGTTTAACTTCACCATGTCCTGTGTGCCTCTAATCTAACAAATCAATTTACCCTAAAAGGTTAATGGTGGAAAGAAAACATGGCTCTCTTTTCACCCTTCAAATGGTCATCCTCTCTTTACATTTTACCACTGCTGTTATTCAAGGCTGGACTGTCTCCACAACCTCATAGCCAATACCTACCACACTCTAGACTTGCCTTCGTGAAATCTATTTCTCTGCCTTTTTGAAAATGTAGTTGAAATGACTGATCTTAACTACAAATCTAACCTTGTCATTATACTGCTTTAATGTTACCATGTCATCTGCAGTATACGTCCATAATCCCTAGCATGAAATATAATGCCTGCTATATCCTTACCCATTCACCTTAGTTTCTTTCCTACTACTTTTTTCTTAAAATTCTATGACTTTTAAATTCAATCCCTTGGGATGCCTGGGTGGCTCAGTGGTTTGGTGTCTGCCTTTGGCCCAGGATGTGATCCTAGAGTCCTGGGATCGAGTCACACGGCAGGCTCTCTGCATGGAGCCTGCTTCTCCCTCTGCCTCTGTTTCTTCCTCTCTTTTTCTCTGTGTTTCTGTGTCTCTCATCAATAAATAAGTGGAATCTTTTAAAAATAAATAAGTAAATTCAATCCCTCATTTACAGTATTACTTCATGCCTTTATAAGGCATGTTAATATGAGTTACTGGAATTTGGCTGGAATGCATCTCATCTCCTCTGCCATCTATCTGCCCTAGCTTCCCTGCCCACAACACACTTTCACACATACACACACTTGACACCAGGCAAGCTTTTGCTTATCTTTAAGAGCCTGGATATCATGGATCACATCTTCCAGTCTCCCACAATGCAGTCCCAAGGAACAGGTTGGAATAAGTGGATCTTCTCTGTGTTTCTGCAGTACATGGGTCAATGCTTAAGTTATCCACTTAAAGTTTTTCTTACTCATTATATTGTAAGGTCTTTGAGTGCAGGAACACTGTTATTCTTTGTTTTCCCAGTGCTCTGTGTTTGCTAAAAAAAAAAAAAAAAAAAAAAAGAAGAAGAAAGAAAGAAAGAAAGTCTCTCAACATGTTTATTATATTATAGATACGTACTTGATAATAAATAGTTCTCAGAGAACCTAGGTGTGATCTAAAAAAGTAATCTGTGAATGAGAGGATCATAGCTAGTGGGAAACAAGATATTCTGGGTCAACAAGGTCTTTCCCTAATGCCTTCAAAATATCTTAGATCACTTAATAAGTTTGTGAATAAGGCTGACCTAGAGTAAAAGGTGAGACTATACCTAGCCAGGCAAAATCACAGTGAAAAAAATCTGAAATCTGCCAATTAGAAAACTAGTATTGAGGAGGAGTTGAAAGGTACATATTTATATGTAAGTAAGAAAAACTGTATTGAATATAATGCCAAAATAATGGGTTTGTTCAGTTGAAATAATATTCTATTTATCTATAAAAGATCACGTTAATATTTTATTATAAAGAGAAAGACTCAACTAATTGACTGAATTGTTCATTTTGAATTCCCTTGAAAAGCCACCAAGAAGCCAATACCGGAGTTTACTGATTTAGGGAGGTAGGTGTTTTTATTCCATTGTACTGCAGAGACCAGCACAAAAAAAAAAAAAAAATGGAGTTCTCTAGGAATAATGAGATAATCGTCGAGATGGCATTTGAACATTATTAAAAAAAGAAAAGGAAAATTGTGGTTTGCCATGATTGGGAAAAATTTACCAAGTTATTTAACCCAATATAAACTTTTCCATGTTTCTTATCAAACTGAATTGTAAATGTCACCATCATTTAGTCCTCCAAGGTAAATGATTGTCAAAAGATTTTTGATGCTTTAATCTCATGTATTTCATTAAACAATGGGTGTTTATTAAAAAAAAAATCTCTACTATTTTCCAAAATGATCCACATATTGGATAAAACTTGTGTGTATGTTTTACTATCTCTAAACCTATTTTACTGCATTTTAATTATTTTTTGGAAGATTTTATTTATTTTAGAGAGAGAACATGAGCAAGAAAGAGAGGGGGAGGGAGAGAAAACCTCAGGCATACTCAGTCTCTGAGATCATGACCTGACTGAGCCAAAATCAAGAGTGGATGCTTAACTGACTAAGCCACCCAGGCACCCCAAGCCTATTTTAAATGAGACACTTAAGTTTGAAAATGCAAAAGGTTAAGAACTTGCATGTTGTTAATTCAGATTTGGCCTTCTGCAAACACTCATTTCAAGGTATGTCAAAGATATTAAATTCTAGTTGAAATTTGATGAAAGTAATAATTATAATGTATTGAAAAGTTGCAACTATGGTCAAATATTATTATCCAAAGAATTACTTCTGTTCTTATAGTCATTATGCCAGAGTTTTGACATCCATATAAATTTCTTTTTTTTTAGAGATTGAAGTATTATCAGAACACAAGAATACTCTCCTTTTTCATAAAATTTAAATAAAAGATCTTATTTTCTTTAAAGATCCAAGAAATTTAAGCAGACAGCATTTTGTAATATCACTTATGCTAGTTATAATTGTCTTTTTTAAAGAAAATTCTAAAAATTGTTTGAGTTGAGGAATATTTAGTGTTTTCATTTGCTTTGAAGTAATATTAGAAACTAATTTTGAATGTCATAGTTGATCCATCATGTGGTTTTGAGTGTTAAAAGTAAAATTACTATGGTTTACCCGGGTGGCTCAATCAGTTAAGCATCTGACTCTTGATTTTGATCTCAGGATTTTGAGATCGAGCACCACATTGGTCTCAAATACTGGGAATAGAGCCTAGTTAAGATTCTCTCTCTCTCCCTCTCCCTTTGCCTCTCTCTCTATTTTTTTTTTTATTTTTTATTTTTATTTTTTTATTTATTTACGAGAGTCACAGAGAGAGAGAGAGAGACAGAGACACAGGCAGAGGGAGAAGCAGGCTCCATGCACCGGGAGCCCGACGTGGGATTTGATCCCGGGTCTCCAGGATCACTCCCTGAGCCAAAGGCAAGCGCTAAACCGCTGCGCCAACCAGGGATCCCATGCCTCTCTCTCTACTTAAAAAAAAATTAAAACTAATGTAAGATTCTATCATAATGTAATGCTATTTTAAAAAAAGACATTGATCAAAAGACTTAAGTTTTCTTCCTAAGTTGTTATTAACTCTGTCACATAAAATAGTAGTCAGATATACAGTAGGAGTCTACTTCTGAAGTAAGATCATTAACAGCAGAATAACTTCAACTAACTTATAGACAGACATAATGCTTAGCTTTTAATGATTTTTTAAATTCATTTCTTTTGCTGTTCCATAGCACCTATCTACAGAGTAAATATTACTGAATATTTGTAAATGATTTCTGTTCCCCAGAAAACACCAAATCATCCCACAAACATATGAAAAAGCAAAGTACAACCACTTTGTGGTGCAGAAATAGTTCTCAAATGCCTGTTTTAGTGCCTTCTCAATAGTTAGAAATTTGAACAGCTGGCAAAAATAATACTGAGCAAGTATGAACATACATCTTTTGCACACACACAAAAATGCTTTAAAAATACATGGCACAATAGAAGAGAACAAACTGGTGGTTGCCAGAGGGGAGGTGGGGTGAGGGAATGGGGAAGAAAAGATAAAAGGGATAAAAAAACATAGTGTAACTAGAAAAGTTTGTATTTTTTTTTCAAGTAATGCTATGTAAGCAAATTTGTATGGTTAGTTTCAGAAACTTAGACAAAATTAAAATACCTGATATTTTTATCTTACCAAGAATAACGTAATATTCCCCATGGATTCAACCATTAAATGAAAAATGAATAAAAAGCATACAGCTTACTAAGCTGTAAAACTACTAGTGCAAAGGAGCAACTCTATCAAAAGAGGCTTGAGCAACATTGCAGCTATTATTAGAAAATTTTAGGGCAAACATAAAATTTTTAAATGCAACATCCCAAAATAATGACTATATTTCTCAATACAAAAAGAAATATACATTCCGCATGCCCCCAACCCCAGGGTACTATGTGTTCAAAAACAAAAGGTCAGGAACTAAGTACTTCAGTGACGCCTTTACCTTAAGGATCAGAATTGGAGTTATACTTGAGGTCTTAGGTGAAATGAGTTTGACGGATTAGGTTCGGTTACTAGCTGTCAGTGCACTACATAAAAAACACTACACATACAGAGCTTAGTGAAACTAGCTGTTTTCTGCACAGGAAAATTCCTTGATGGAGTTAGCATGAAGACAAATGAACTGTTATCCCCCAAGAAAGGTGTCCCTTTAGGTTAGACTTGAGGTTAGCAATACCAAACAGTAAGAGCACTTGACTTCCCATGGCTGACAGACTCATTACCTTTGTAAATATTGAGGCTCAGCTTTGAATCTGGGATTCTTTTTGGAGTTTCTAGAGAGTGCTAGTAACTAACCAATTACCAAAACAACAAAGAAATTAAAGTGGGAAAAAAACAATATTGTAAGAAAATTTCCTTCGTTTCCTACCAACAGACAAAGTTGTTTACATTTTCTCCATTATCACAAGACCTTCTAAATACATCCTTGGTACTCATCATAATAAGAATCCTGTAAAAACAAGGTATTGGGCTTTTCTGTTTGCTTGCTTGCTTTTTTATTAACGGGTAAGAAAATGGGAACTCAAATAGGATTAATTACAATTTGGAAGAGGCAAAATTCAAAAACATATTTGTCAGTATCCCAAACTGCTGCTTCGTCCACAAGTTTTAGTAATAGAGAATTACTTCTCCAAAATCTATTTATTGTTAATGATAACTATTCACTCAGTCTCATATAACTTGTGTATTTTCCCTTATGTCTCTCCTGTTATTTTATTCTTAGCCTTATTTTTCAATAGTTCATCTAAATGCTCAGACACGTGGAGTGCCTGGGTGGCTTGGTGGTTGAGCGTCTGATTCAGCTCAGGGCGTGATCCCGGGGTCTTGAGTTCGAGTACCACATCGGGCTTCCTGCATAGAGCCTGCTTCTCCCTCTGTCTGTGTCTCTGCCTCTCTGTCTCTCACGAATAAATAAATAAAATCTTTAAAAATAAATGGTCAGACATTGATAGAAGACATTTAAGAAATTTCTATTTTTCCCATATCATGGGAAAGATGTTGTTTTATAAAATTAAGTAACATTTTTCAACTTGCATTTTAACAGCTACCAAGAATTCCATCATATGTCCTAATAACAATTTATTCAAAGAATTTTTGTTTCTAATTTTGCAAACACACACCAAAAATGTTAAAATTATCCACAGTATCCCCACTAAAAGTCATCCAAAGCAGTAATAGTCCCTCTTCTGCTCATACCATACTCTTCCCAGAAGTTAACTTTTTGTGTAGATTTTTCCCCATGATTTTCTAAGTTCATAATTATATATCAAAAGCTCTGATGCAAATTTTATTCACCAATTCTTAATTTACTCACTGCTACTCATCTCATGTATGTTTGACCACTTACCCTGTGGCAGACATCAAACATACCCTATGGCCTCTCCCTTGGGCCCAAATACCTGTGCTGCCAGGTGACATCCATTTGTGTTGCAGTATGAATATGGCCTCTGCTACACAGCCTGGCCAAAGATTCTATTTATTTCTTCCATTGGGAGCTTCTTTCTTTTTTTTTTTTTTTTTTAATTTATTTATGATAGTCACAGAGAGAGAGAGAGAGAGAGAGGCAGAGACACAGGCAGAGGGAGAAGCAGGCTCCATGCACTGGGAGCCCGACGTGGGACTCGATCCCGGGTCTCCAGGATCGTGCCCTGGGCCAAAAGGCAGGCGCCAAACCGCTGCGCCACCCAGGGATCCCCCCATTGGGAGCTTCTATTCAAAGGTGCCATTAAAGGGGTACAGTTATGCAATCTGGAGGTATGAGGAAGTTAATGCCCTATTAGGAAAATTGTCAGTGAGAAAAGGAAATGGGAGGAGACTGAGGAAGTAAATTATTCTCCTCATGGCCTTCTCTGTGACTTGTTACTGTTTATGACTCACCTGGAAAACTTCTATTTCTTTTTTTTTTTTTTTTTTAATTTTTATTTATTTATGATAGTCACAGAGAGAGGGAGAGAGAGGCAGAGACATAGGCAGAGGGAGAAGCAGGCTCCATGCACCGGGAGCCCGATGTGGGATTCGATCCCGGGTCTCCAGGATCGCGCCCTGGGCCAAAGGCAAGCGCCGAACCACTGCGCCACCCAGGGATCCCCGAAAACTTCTATTTCTAACAGATATTCCTTCTATCCAAATTCACTGTGTCAGCTTGTGGTTTCTCACAAATAACCATTGTCTCTCATTTCATATAGCCTTATTTCTCTTTCTCTCACTCTTGTCCTTGAGTGCATCTCTAAAATAAAACGTTAACAAAATAAAACACCTCTAAATATAAACATCTAATGCTTGCATCAGAAAACCCATTTTAAGATAACAGATAAAAAAAAAAAAAACAACAAACTATGAATTGTCCATGGTTCCAATAAGAAATAATAAGGGAATTTAGAAAATATCTTGAATTCATTGAAAAGGAAAACAAATCAAAATCTATGGAAAGAAGCTAAAGTCATGCTTAGGGGGAAATTTATGGCTTAAAATGGTTTACTTGAAAAGGAAGGTCTCAAATCAGTTATCTAACCTTTAAATCTAAGAAATTAGGAAAAAAACAAAGGAAACAGAAGAAAAGAAATAAAAACAGTAATTCATGAAGTGGGAAATATAATAACAAAGAAAACAATGAGACTCGAAGTGATCAACAAGTTTGGAAAAACTTTAACTAAAATCATCATAATAAAAAAGACACAGATTGCCAATATCAGGAATGAAGGTTATGACTTTACAGCATTTTCAACAGAAATTAATAAGGACTTTAAGGTAATATTATAAACAAGTCTATGCCACTAAGTTTAACAACATAGATGAAATAAGTTCCTAAAAAAGTGTTAATGGCAAATTAACACCAAAAAAATAGAAAATCTTAATAGAGCTATATAAAATAAAAAAAATAAATTAGTAATTATATATATTTTGAAGAAGAGTCTAGGCCCAGATGGATTAACTAATGAATGACGTAAAATATTTAAGGAATAAATTATACCAATCATATATAAACTTTTTCAAAAAATAAAGAAGGAAAAATGTGCCAAAACACTCTAGGGAGCCACTATTACCTCAATATCAATATCAGGCCCAAATGGATTAACTAATGAATGACGTAAAATATTTAAGGAATAAATTATACCAATCATATATAAACTTTTTTCAAAAAATAAAGAAGGAAAAATGTGCCAAAACACTCTAGGGAGCCACTATTACCTCAATATGAATATCAATAGCAGGACAAAAACATCAGAAGCAATGAAGTGCCCAACAGCATCTCTTATAAGTTTAGATACAAAAATATTTAACAAAATAATATCAAATTAAATTCAACAATATACCATGACTCTCTGGAATTGATCCCAGTAATGCAAAGTTGGTTTATAATGGAAAATCTAATTAACATAATACATCATATAATTAAGGTAGAAAATCTATAGAATCATATCAAAAGATTCATAAAGAAATTTTGAAAAAATCCAACAGCAATCCCTCATAAATATTCACAACAAAAATATGCAGAAGTAAAATATGTGGCAAGACTAGCACAAGGAAAGGACAGGGGAAAGTAATTGTAATTATACTGTGTTAAATTTCTTACCTTCAATATAGAGTGTTAAAATCTAATTCAAGATAACCTGTAGTAAGGAGACATATTGTAATTCTTAGACTAATAATTAAAAAATTAAAGAAGCTCAAAAGCCAATAGAAGAAATAAATCAAAATACTAAACATAATCACACCAACGAAAGAACAAAAAAAGATTATATGATACAAATAAGAAAAAGTCAATCATCTCAATAATTGCCCTGTGTATACAAGCACTGAATATCCCAATTAAAAAGTAGAGATTGTCAGACTAGATTTAAAAGTAATAAACAAACAAGACCCAACTACATATTGTTTATAACAAACATACTTTAGCTGTAGACACAAATCAGTAATGCTAACTGAGGGACATAAATACAATATACAAATACTAATCACAAGAGAGTTGTTATGCTCATGTTAATATTAGACAAAGTTGTCCTCAAAAAAAGAGTACTAGCAGATAAAGGGGTTATGGAATAATCAAAAGAGGGTTGATTCATCCAAAAAATTATCAAAGCCTAATAGTGAAATATCAAAATATGTAATAAAGGCATCAACAGATTAAGATGACAACAAACTTAGTTACAGTTGAAGATTTTAACTCACATAATTATAAAGTAGATACCGAAAAATCAGTTAACTATGTAGAAGATTTGAGCATATAATGCACTAATTTGACATTTATATAACACTATATCCAGTATTTGAAGAATATTTATGTCAGGTGTCCATGAACACTTGAATCATTAGATATATGCTAGACCATAAAATAACTCTCAATAAATATATAAAGATTGAAAACAAAGAGTTTGTACTCTGACCAAAAAAGGACTAAATTAAAAATCAGTAACAAAAATATATTTTAAAAAATTTCAATATTTGGGAATTCAACCAAAAAATTTTAATAACCATGGGTAAAAAAAATTAAGTGAAATTATAACTGTTTAATTTTTTTCATTGTGGTAAAATATACATAATATAAATTTACAATTTCAACTATTTTTAAGTGTATAAGTCAGTAGCATTAGTTATATTTACAATTTCCTTTGATGTACATAAGTCTTAAATCTTTTTTTTTTTTTAAGATTTCATTTATTTATTCATGAGAGGCACAGAGAGAGAGAGAGAGAGGCAGAGACGTAGGCAGAGGGAGAATCGGGCTCCATGCAGGGAACATGACGTGGGACTCAATCCCAGGTCTCCAGGATCAGGCCCCGGGCTGAAGGTGGCTCTAAACTGCTGAGCCACCCAGGCTGCCCTTAAATCCTTTTGTTTGTTTGTTTGTTTGTTTGTTGTTTGTTTGTTTTAAATCTTGATAAAATTTAGTCCATGTATTTTATCTTTTGCCACTTTTAGGTGGTTTTGATATCATAATTTAGAAACCATTGATCAATCCAAAATCATAAAGTTTACCTCCTATATTTTCTTCTAGGAGTGTTATAGTTTTAACCGGTAAGTCTTAAATCCATTTTGAATTTGTATATGGTATAAGACAGTGTCTAACTTAATTCTTTTGCATGTGTGTATCTAGCTTTCCTAGCATCATTAGTTGAAGAGACTATTCTTTCCCCATTGAATTGTCTCAGCATCATTGTCGAAAAGTAATTGATCATGCAGGTAAGGGCTTATTTCTGGGTTTCTGATTCTATTCCTTTGTCAATATGTCTCTCCTTATGCCAGTACCACACTTTTTTGATTACTGTAGCTTTGTAGTAGACATAAAATTGGTAAGGGTGAGTTTCCAATTTTGTTCTTGTTCAAGAGCCATTCATATTGTTTTATTTTAGTTCCCTTGAATTTTTGTGTGCAATTTAGGATAGATATTTGTATTTCTGAAAAAAAATGACACTGGGATTTTTGTAGGGATTGCACTGAATCTGTAGATCACTTTAGGTATTATTGTCATCTTGACAGTATTTAGTTTTTCAATACATGAACATGCAATGTCTTTCTGTTTAAGTTTTCTTTAGTTTTTTTTTTTTTCTATAGAGTTTTGTAGTTTTCAGTGTACAAGTTTTATGTATTCTTGGTTAAATTTGTTTTTAAGTATTCTCTTTTTTTGAAGTTACTGTAAATGGAATTGCTTCTTAATTTCCTTTTTCAATAGTCCATTACTACTGTGTAGAAATAGAGCTAATTTTTTATGTTAATTCTATATCCTACAACACTGCTAAAGTTTTTTACTAGCTGTAAAGCTTTGTTGTCTTGTTTATTGTTGTTATTGATATTGGTGTTGGTGGGTTTGCAGATTTTCTTAGGGCTTTCTACATATAATTTTATGTTACCTATAATAGAGATAATTTTATTTCTTCTAATTTGCACAGCTTTTTTTTTATTGTGAAAAAAAAAGTTTATTCAGTAAACAGCACTGAAGACACTGAGAATTGCCTCCCCCAACAATGGTAGGAAGGGGTGACCTCATCCCTCCTGCAGCCCTTCATGACTCTAGGGTGGCTCCACTTGTTCCCTGCACCCTGCCCCTCAATGATAGGCTTCATCACCCTCCTCTGTGTCACCAAAGAAGAAAGTATCTTGGTTCAGGTTCTCAGACTCCTTCTCATAGAAGAAGTTATCATTATCCAGTTCCTTATCAAACTTGTCCTACTACCACGTAGGCACAACATCCTCATCATCATCCTCCCCTTCTTCTCTTTCCTCCTTCTCCTCCTCTTCATCCTTGAGGAGCCTTGGGACTGATTGCTAAGTACTTGGATCCTTTCACCTCTTGGACGTCTTTCAAGACCAACCCAGAAGTCCTGGGTGGAATGCAGCAGGATGACCAGCAGCCTCTTCTGGCTCTGCCAAAGAAGCTCCAGGCCCATGATTTGAACAGTTTTCATTTCTTTTTCTTGCCTACTATCCCTGGCTAGAACTTCTAGTAGTATGTTGAATAGAAGTAGTGAAAATATTCTTGTCTTGTTCCTGATCTTAGAGGAAAAGCTTTGAGTCTTTCACCATTGTGTATGATGCTAGCTAGGGGTTTCTTATATATGGCCTTTATTATTTTGAGGAACCCCTCTTCTAATCCTAGTTTGTGAATTGTTTTATAATGAAAGAGTGTTGGATTCTTTCAAATGCCTTTTCTGCATCAGTTAGAATAATTATGTGGTCTTTAAATCTATTTTTGTATGCCGTACTATTCTTAACACTCCTGACACAATTCTCACTTGGTGATAATATATAATCCCTTGAATGTGTTGCCAAACTCAGTTTGCTAGTATCTTATTGAGGACTTTTGCATATATATTCATGGGAGATATTGGCCTGTAGTTTTCTTTTCTTGTAGTATTGTTGTCTGGCTTTGATATCAGGGTAATGCTGGTATCAGAAAATGAGTTAGGAAACATTCCTCCTCTTCAAAGTTTTTAAGAATTTGAGAAGAAATGGTGTTTATTTTTTTTTTAATGCTTGATAGAATTTGCTAGTTAGACAATTTGACTCTAGGCCTTTGTTGTTGTTGGGATGTTTTTGATTACTGACTCAATACGCTTGCATGTTATAAGTCTATTCAGATTTTCTGTCTTCTTGAGTCATTTCGATAATTTGTCTTTCTAGAAATGTTTCTCTTTTATCCAGGTTACCTATTATTGGCATACAATCTGTAATATTCACTTATAAGCCTTTTTATTTCATTGAAGTTGGTAGCAATGTCTCTTTCATTTATGATTTTAGTATTTGATTGTCTTCCTTCGTTCTGTCATAATCAATGTAACTCAAGTTTTGCCAATGTTGATCTTTCAGATTCAACTTTCAGCTTTTTTTTTTCTAGTGCTTTTTTTTATTCTCTTTCATTGATTTCTGGTCTAATCTTTATTATTTATTTTCTTCTGCTAGCTTTGGGTTTAGTTCATTCTGCCTTTCCTACTTCCTTTAACGGTGGAGTTTGATTATAGATTTGATGTTTTTTTCTCATATAACGTAGATTTTAAATTTATAAATTCCCCTTGTAGCTCTGCTTTCACTGCATCCTGTAAATTTTGGTATGTTATGTTTTCATTTTCATGTGTCTCAGATATTTTCTAATTTCCCTTGTGATTTTTTATTTATCCACTGATAGTTTAAAAGTATGTTGTCTAATTTCCAGGTGTTTGTAAATTTTCAGTATTTATTTTTATTGATTTCTACTTTTATTCCATTGTGGTTGTAAAGTATACTTTGTATGATTTGAAACTTGTTTAAATTATTAAGATGTTTTGTGGACCACAATATAATTTTTCCTAGGGGAGGCTATCTGTCCACTTGAGAAAAATGTATATTCTGCTGTTGTTGGGTGGACTTTCCTGTCTGTATCTGTTAAGTTGAATTGATTTATACTATTATTCAAGTTTCCTGGTTGCTCTAGCCATTATTTACAGTGAGATATTGATGTCACCAAGTATTATTGTAGAACTGTGCACTTCTCTCTTTAATTCTGTCAGTTTTCCTCATATATTTTTGGTCTCTACTCATAGGTGAATATATATTGCTATATCTTGAACCTTTATCAATTTATACTATCCCTCTCTGTGTCGTATAAACTTTGTGACTTAAGGCTATTTTGTTTCATAATAATAGCAAATCCACCTCACTTTTGGTTACTATTTACATGGAATATCTTTTTCCCATCTTTTTATTTTCAATATTTTTTGTGTCTTTGTATTTATATACACATACATATATAGAGGTAGCATATAGACGATTGTGGAGTTTTTTATCCATTATGCCAATCACTACATTGAAGAGTTTAATCCATCTACGTTTAAAATAATTGCTAAGGAATGACTTACGCCTTTTAGCTGTTTGTTTGCTATATATCATGTGTTTCTTTGTTCCTCAATATCTCCACTGCTGCTTTCTTTTTAAATCTAGTTTTTTTTTTGGGGGGGGGGGTTGGTTTTGTTTTGTTTTGTTTTTATAGTATACCATTTTGGTCTCATTCTTTCATTTTCTGTATGTTTTACAGATATTTCTTTAATGGCTACTTTGGCTATTATAACTAACATCTTAAACTTATAAAAACCTAGTTTAAATAATACAAAATTTATTTCAACAGAATACAAACCTTTGACTTTTATACATTTCTGACCCTCTTCTTTATATTGTCACAGATTGCATTTTTATTCATAGTGTACCCACTAACATAGACTTATTGTTTTTTATACATTTGCCTTTTTAATTATATAGGGGAAAAGGGAGTTACAAATAAAAAGTACAATAATATTGGCTTTTATATTTACTTAGGTAGTCACTTTTAACAATGTCCTATATTTTTTTCATATGGCTTCAAGTTACTATCTGTGTCCTTTCATTTCACTCTCATGAACTGCCTTTTGAACTTCTTATAGAGCTACTCTCTAGTAACAAATTCCTTCAGGTTTTGTTTACCTTGAAATGTCTTAATTGCTTCTTCATTCTTGATGAATGTTTTGCAAATATAAAATTATTAGTTGACTGTTTTTCTTCCAGGACTTTAAATATGTCATCTCACTGCCTTCTGGCTTCCATTTTTAGTGACATAAATAAATAAACAAATAAATAAATAAATAAAATCACTTGTTGATCTTATTGAGGATATCTTGTATGATATGAGTCAACTTTTCTCTTGCTGCTTTCAAGATTCTTTTCTTTGTGTTTATCTTTTGACATTTTTTTTTTTAAATTTGTTATTTATTTATGATAGTCACAGAGAGAGAGAGGCAGAGACACAGGCAGAGGGAGAAGCAGGCTCCATGCACCGGGAGCCCAATGTGGGATTCCATCCCGGGTCTCCAGGATCATGCCCTGGGCCAAAGGCAGGCGCCAAACCGCTGGGCCACCCAGGGATCCCATCTTTTGACATTTTGATTATGATGTGTCACAGTGTATTCTTCTTGGAGTTTATTGTGCTTCCTGATTGTGTATATTTCATATCTTTGATCAAATTTCGGTAATTTTTGGCCATTATTTTTTGCAAATATCTTGTTTTGCCTCTTTCTATTACTCTTCTTCTGGAACTCCCATGATGCATATGTTGGCATACTTGATGGTATCCAAAGGTCCACTGGGCTCTGTTCATTTCTTTCTTGCTTTCTTGCTTCCTTGCTTTCTTTCTTTTTTCTTTCTTTCTTTCTCCTTCTCAAACTGCATAAATTTAATTGCCTTTCTTCATACTGATTTTTCCTTCTGCCTGTTCAAATCTATCATTAATTTTTTCTTGTGAACCTCTCCACTATTGTACTTTTTACCTCTAGAATTTATGTTTTGTTCCTTTTTTTAAATCATTTTTCTCTTCGTTGACATTTCATATTTTTTCAACACTATACTTACATATTTTGGGCAGCATTATTCATAATAGCCAAAAAATAGAAGCAACCAAACCACCCATCAATGGATGGATAAATGAATTATCGTATATATGTAAAATAGAATGTTATTAAGCCACAAAAAGGAATGGAATATTGATAATGCTACCACTTGAGTGAATCTTAAAAATATTGTGCTAAGTGAAAAAAGCCAAACAGTAAAGGTCACATTTTGTATGAATCCATTTTTATGAAATATCCAGAATAGGTAAATCTATGAAGACAGCAGTTTGGTGGTTACCATGGGATGAGGGAAGTTAGGAATGGAGAGTGATCATTTATGGATGCAGAGTATTTTTCTTAAGTGATGAAAAAGTTTGAAACTACAGAGAAGTGATGTTTGTACAATATTGTGAGTGGACTCAATACAACTGAATTATACATTCTAGAGTGGTTGTGTGTTATGTGACTTTTACCTTAATTTAAACAAGGTTTGAAACAAGCTATTTAAAAGACAAATGTGAAACCTTGAACCCCAAAATGACAGAATATATGTTCTTTTCAGGTATACATAAGACATTTACTAAAACTGACAATATGCTGAACCATAAAACAAGCCTACAGTGGCATTAAATTAGCAATCAGTAAGAAAAAAAAAGTTTAGGTTTTGAAATTAATCTATTTACTTCTAAATATCAAAATTAGCTTCTAAATAAAATACATTTTATGTGGGTGTCTTATATAATATACACACTTGCATATAGTAATTCATGCAAGTAAATTCATGCAATTCAGTCACTCATGAATGAGTGACTACCTCAAATCACATAAGTAGTTAATGGTGGAACCAGAATTCCATCGTAAGTCTGTGGTTTTTAATCAGTACATTACTAACTATACTGACATAAATAAAGTCAATTGTTTGGAAGAAGACACTAATAAAAGTAAAGTGATGTTTATAATCTCCACATGAGCTTGTTAGTTTGTTTAGTGATTGTTCTAAGTGCAATTAGGTTAGACTATGGATGTGGATTAGTATAAAGTACAAAACCGCCAACAAAAATAATCCACTTTGAAAGATATACCTTTCTCTGTAGGCCATGTATAAAAAGAATTTCAAAGAACATTGTGAACTCTAAACTGGAAGCTTCACAGTGTAGGTAGGAAATTTGTTCAATGTAGAAATTTAGGGAACCAGGGGTATCATAATTGAGTGTTTAAGCAGGAAATCTCATTCAAAGAGGAGGCTTTGGGGCAGCCCGGGTGGCTCAGCAATTTAGTGCCTGCCTTCAGCCAAGGGCCTGATCCTGGAGTCCTGGGTCCGAGTTTCATATCAGGCTCCCTGCGTGGAGCCTGCTTCTCTCTCTGCCTGCCTCTCTCTCTCTCTCTATCTTTCATGAATAAATAAAATATTAAAAACAAAACAAAACAAAACAAAAAAACAAAGAAGAGGCTTTAATGGTACTATAGGGGGAAATCATGTCCAATGCTGGAAACCTATGAGGAAGAATGTCTGGAAATGAAGAAAACCCAGTGAACTGATTTATTTAGATATTTAAAAACTATTTCCTAATGTTACTACTAATTAATAAGTCCTTAATAAAGTCACCAAAGAATTTAGGAAGGATTTTAATCATAGATTTGGCATTTTCTATGAAATAAAATAAAAGCTAGATAAATACTGCTTTCAATCAGTGCTTTCAACCAAGTTTCCTGCTTCAACCATGACACTGAAAGTTCTAAAATCTTGCTCCAACTTAGAAATAGACTTCTGACTGCTTAATTTTGTATTTCCTTGCAAACCATGCAAATATGTGTCTCAGAAAAAGAACTCTTTTTCTACCCATATCACATTTACACTGACCCCAAAGCATTCTCCTTTAATCGAAAAATACCAGCACCATCATGGAAATTTCATCCTTTTGTTTCCTCTCTTTCCAACTGGTGATGAAATCTCATCAGTGTATTTTTTTCTTTTTCACACACACATCTCCTTCATTTTAATCATTTCCCTACAATCCTCATGATTTTTTTACCTGGTGTGTTCCTTTAGCTTTCTGATTAATATATTTTCATTAATCTCTTATAATTAATTAAGTCTCCAAATGAATTGCAGAGTTATCTTCCTTTAAAAAAAATATGATCTTGTTACTCAACCATTCAAATTTCTATTAATTCTTCATCAATTAGGATTAATTTCAAGTCCAATTAAAAGACCTTCCTCCATCTAGCCTTAGCTTCTCCAGCTTCTCTTCTGGGCAATCATTTCCGGGTTCTCCATGTAGCCTTCACACTGAACTTTTTAGCATTTCCTCAATTCTCCAAAACATGTCTTTCTCCCCAGGACCTTTACACATTTACATATACTATTTCCCCTGTGTGCATCTTACCCTACATTTCTGCTTCATGAATTTGCCCTCATACTTTAAGATAAGATCACCTCCTTTTGAGAAGTCTTTGTTGGCATCTCCTGGGAGACTTTGGCATTTCCAGTCCTATATTTTATCAGCACTTTCTTCATCTCTTATCATAATATTTAGGCATTTACAATAATTTATGTGTTTGTCTCCTCTACATTACAACTGTGCATTGGGGATATTTTTTTACCTTTGTATTGCAATACAATTGATAATATAATAGGCACTCAATAAATGTTGTTTGATTAAGAAATTGGATAGTTGGTTTTTTTTTTCTCAGAAACTGGTCCCTGAACTGAAGAATGTTATCTAATATTAATATCTGCATTTTTTCAGATGCCATTGAATTTTTCTTGGTGTTAAAATTGCAAGATAACAAACTAGAGTTAAGGATTATAAAGCTCTAATTAACCAAAAGTAGGAATAATAAAACAAAACAAAAAGTTAGGGAAAAAAAAAGGAAAGGAAGGAAGGAAGAAAGAAAGTAAAATTCTCTCAGCATGCAAGAGTAATGAAAAGGACGGGGACTGGCACAAGCAATAATTGAGCAATATTTTTTAAGTCATGGAAAATAAGATTGTAGTTACCATGGACTTGGTCATAAAATTCTGAAATATTTAACAATGTGAGACTTGGATACAAAACTTTTAGAATGATTTCACCTAACAGTTAAACTAATGGAGCCATCTAACCAACAGTCTTAGATTAGACTGAAAAATCATTTCAATATAGTTTGAGTAAAGTCACACATTACAAAATCAGCACAGAGATGTTGGCAACCCATTTTTATATTTAAGAGATGTCATGTATTACTAATCTACTTACACCAGAACCAAAGCAGAATTTTCTAATTTTATGTCAGAAAAGAATACTGCTCTGCTCCAGTACGTCATTTCTTATTGATCATACTTCCTCTAACGTTTTCTTTCACTATCGTATATACAATTCATTTCCACAAAAAGAAATCTCTTGTTTTGTCAATATTCTATATCAAAATATTTCAGTGCTTCCTAAAAAACTTATTAAATTAGGTTTAAAAATATCTTTTGTCAGCTTCTCAATGTCTTCTATCACTTCCTTGCTGAAGCATTTTATGGTCCGTAGCACTTCTCATGCTTTGTAATCTCATACTCTCTGATTTTCTCCTTCTCTCTAAAATTTGGTTCAGATTTTTCCCCCTTTTATCACTACTATCATATCAAATACAAAGCTTTATTTCTTTATTATCTTTCAAAGTAAAAAGTTTTTGCTCTGATTTCAGACACAGGTTTATATACTAACTGTGCCACTGGAAAGTGAGTGAAGTCACAGATTCTCTAGACTCTAGATTCTTTTTGTTGTAAAATGGTAAATAACAAATGCTTGATTATACCCTGTGACAATCTTACTTCAATAGGTCATGGATACTTCTGCCCATGTACCAAATGGCAATACTTCTTCCATCCATGAATATGTGTAATTTCGTAATCTATGCCTATGATTGGTTTACAGCATCCCATTTCCATGAGCAAATTGTGATTCACACAAAGGAAATTTCAAAAAATATTTGCAATTATTTTAATACTATACATTACACAAAATTTTGAAAAATTTTATAGGCTTGATACTTACTTAGAGGTAGTAGTTAATAAAGTACCTGACACATAATAATATAATGATAGATGGTGGTTATTATTAGCTAGTACCATGATTAACACAGTTACTGCTATTATTATTATTATTATTATTATTATTATTATTATTATTTTATGCTTATTTTCTAAGTTCTAATAGACTTGTCTATATAATTATGTGTATTTTTTCAATTACTTATAATTACTTAATTTCTCTGTCTTTTAAATAATCCTCTTGCACTGTTAGTGGGAATGTGAACTGTTGCAGCCACTCTGGAAAACTGTGTGGAGGTTCCTCAAAGAATTAAAAATAGATCTGCCGTACAACTCAGCCATTGCACTGCTGGGGATTTACCCCAAAGATACAGATGCAATGAAACGCCGGGACACCTGCACCCCAATGTTTCTAGCAGCAATGTCCACAATAGTCAAACTGTGGAAAGAGCCTCGGTATCCATCGAAAAATGAATGGATAAAGAAGATGTAGTTTATGTATACAATGGAATATTACTCAGCCATTAGAAACGACAAATACCCACCATTTGCTTCGACCCGGATGGAACTGGAGGGTATTATGCTGAGTGAAATAAGTGAATTGGAGAAGGACAAACATTATATGGTCTCATTCATTTGGGGAATATAAAAAATAGTGAAAGGGGATAAAGGGGAAAGGAGAAAAAATGAGTGTGAAATATCAGAAAGGGAGACAGAACATGAGAGACTCCTAACTCTAGGAAACGAACTACAGGTGGTGGAAGGGGAGGTGGGGGGGGGGGGTGACTGGTTGATGGGCACTGAGGGGGGCACTTGATGGAATGAGCACTGGGTGTTATTCTCTATGTTGGCAAATTGAAAACCAATAAAAAATAAATTTAAAAAAAATAATCTTCCCCACTTCTTCATTCAGAAGAAATTTGATAAATATGTATTGAATTGAATAATGTAAACATCTAGTATATAATTAAAGTAGGATATAAGAGAAACTGTGACTTTCTTTATAATCAACATCATAGTAAGAACCATGAATAACTGCAAAAACTCTTAGTTTTCCTAATGTATCTTGTTATTCAGAATACTGTGCAAAAATGATGCTAACATCATTTTTTCTTAGTCTACTGAAGTGGACGCAAGTTGATCAAAGCATTTGAGGTTAAAATAGAAAAGCCTAAACCTCATTTATTTTGCTGATGCATTTTACTGGTTTCTCCCTCACTTCTTCATACTCAGGGGGTCTATGCTCAAGTCACCTCCTCTCAGAGGTTCTTTGGCATAACCTGTGGACCACAGCATTTTCATAACCTTTCACCACCTATGATACAGGTTTATCTATTTTTTATCTTGTACCACTACAATGTAACTCCATGAGAGCAGATTTTATTTTGTTTGTCTCTATATCCCTCATATTTAGCAGAGTGCCTAGATTGTGATAGACATTCAAAAAGTATCATTTTAAAAATTATGAATTAGGGAATTGGTGAAAATAATAATATCTGCATATGCGCCTTTTTGATAGATAGGATACTAAAGAACTATTAGAGTGATTCAAGACACTGTCATTTTAATTACAAAAAAGAAAAAGAAAGATAAATCAAGGTGGCAATTACCGAATAATCTAATTTTTCTAGCTAGCATTGCCAACCAGTTCTTAGTGTGAATTCAATTTTTAATTTATTTAAAATTATTTAAATATAAAATTAAATTTTATAAAAATCTATAATGATATTAAAAATAAAATTATAGAAAATAACTATATAATATATAGTAATTACTAATTAATTTTAATATAATTAATTTAATAAAGCCTGTGGGCATTGTTTTCTGTTTATCAAATAGAAAAAAAATGAAATGACATCATGACCTAAATTATTGCTAGTTACTTGTTCAAAATATTTGAATTAAGGGTTATGGCATAAAGTAGAGAAGAAAAGAGAGGAAGTAAGTCAATTAATAATTAGAAAGCTGACACTTTGTTTAGTTCTCATGGGATGATGTTGCTAATACGACTCTCACCAGAACTGGCCTTCTAAGGGTCTTATAGACATGAGTTAGAGAAAATAATACTCAAAATACATCTAAGCAATTATATTTGTTCCTCTCAAGACAACAGACAAATACAGTTAAAGACACAAAAAGAACCTGTGGCCTATTTAAGTTTTTTTGTGCTTACATTCTACATATTAGATTGCTACAAGATATCTATAAATACACTTCCTTATTACCTAGAGGATATCATGTACATTTGAACAACTTATCCAACAACCAAGACTCACCATTTCTTAACCCTCTCAAATTCAGTTAACTCGTTCGAGAAGTTAACTAAAGTTAGCAAGTATTTATGTACTGACTCCTATGTGCAAAGCACTGTGTCAGGCCCTGAGAATTTTCCTTTTTTTTTTTTTTTTAATCTTTTTTTTTTTTGTTTTAATTTATTTATGATAGTCACAGAGAGAGAGAGAGAGAGAGAGGCAGAGACACAGGCAGAGGGAGAAGCAGGCTCCATGCACCGGGAGCCCGATGTGGGATTCGATCCTGGGTCTCCAGGATCGCGCCCTGGGCCAAAGGCAGGCGCCAAACCACTGCGCCACCCAGGGATCCCCCCTGAGAATTTTCCAATAAACAAGATGCTATCTCTTTATCAAGTAAAATGCTGACTAGTGGGGAAATACACACAGTAACAGAAAAATATACTGCAACACAAGTGCTGTGATAAAGCTAAGCAAAATATAGTACAGAAGCATGTAGAAAACAACTTGCCAATTCTTAATGAAGCATCAGGGAAGGTTTGTGAAGGAATAATGTCTAGGCAATAATATAAGGAAAATGTATAGTATATGCCACTATTATTTGAATATGATGGACATTGCTATTCCAATGAATTCTAAAGTTGTCAAATAGTGATGGAAAAAAAGTGAGAGAAAAGAGAGAATGGTCCAAAGTCAGAACAGAGGTCACAGTGAAAGACAAGGAATGTCATAGGAGAAGTCACAACTTAGTTGACTTAGTTTGACTGGAGCATAAAGCTTAAAGAAAGAATAGTGAGAGATGAGGCTAGAGAACTAAACTTGATGAAGGGCATTGTGATATTAGGAAGTTTGGACTTGTTCATGAGGGCAATGAGGAGAGAGCCAAACTTTATGACCTTTCACTTCTCACTCATTCTGACCACAAATTCTTTGACCTCATACATACTCTTACCTTAATTATTCTCCCAGTTCATAACCACAACCATGCCTGGCTCTTTATTTGGAAGTCATGAATCATTGAATTTATTTTTTCCTAAAGACTGCATCTTAATAGTCTCACCTTTGAATAAATGAGAAATAATTTCATTTTTCAGTCTTTCTATTTTTGATCTTCCTTTATATGCCCTGTAAATATAGGGCATATAACTAATTATTTGTCTTCTGGAATCATACATTTCTTATAGTAACTTATCAGTTGAAGCATGGACCAGAGTCATGTTTCCAAAATTTAGCTTCAAGAAATCTCCCCCAACCCTACTTGCACATCACCTCCATTTTCTACATTTTATATTATTACTACAGACCACTATATTCCAAATATTATACATTATTTCTAGCTCCTACAATAGTTTTCTCACCATTTCCAGCCTCTTCCAACAGCTTTCACACTGCTTGCCACTTGACCCAAAGCACTGCCACACAGTTTAAGTGTTTCTTTCCCATGCTCCCTTGATCCTGCATCCTCAGGCTATACACATGCATATATGTATATACATACATATAGGTATATGTATATCTTCCCAACTTCTGCTAATACATATTAGGCACTGACCTTTAGCATGAAGTTTTGGGCTTCTAAATCACAAAGTTCAGAGGATCGGGAGAGTCAAGTTTTATGAGTGCATTGACTCAGATATTCCCAGTTCCAATTTGCAGGTCCTCACTTTTTCCTCCATAAAAGTTAGCAGCCTATCCAGGGCTGAGAATTCAACCTTCTCAGAGACTTTGTTACTATTGCAGTTAATTCCTGGGTTTGTTCCTGTCATTTTCTGCATTCTAACTGCAGAAGATAAGTCCCTTTGTATGCTAGTAAAGAGACCCTCTGACTATGAAACTTCTTTCTTGATGAATAATTACTCTCACCCTTCCCTATCTTTTTTGAATGCCTCACTAGCCTTGCAAGAGGGCCTCTGATTCTATTGTCCTTATAATTAGTGCTCCCCTCAGTTTTGCAAAATCTTGAGATACTGCATCCACCAATGAATCCCCCTACACTGTTATCTCTCCAGTGAAATTTTCAGCAATTTCACTGCTACAGCACATGCTTTACCAATCTCCAGTGTTCCAGTTCCAAAATCTCATTTTATAGTTTCCTTCTTTGAATCACCCCAGGCACCAACCATTTTAGATTGACTTCCTAGAGAGACAAACTCTGTGTTGGGCATTTGCATACAGAGAATTTACTGAGAATGCAGAGAATTTACTGCAGGATGAACACTTCTGGAGGAGTAACAGAAATTGAATCTTCCTTTAGAAGTACATTCTGTATTTGTTGTAAAAACAGCAAAGTCAATAGCAAAGGACAAGCTATAGAAATGGTAAGGAATTGGGAAGATGAATGTAATTTATCATAACCCAGTATCCAAGGTTGATGTAGTTCCTAAAAGAACAAGGGTTTCAAATGTACTTGATGATGGAGGAGGAAAATATATTTTGCTGGTTATGAACAATATATATCATACATTTGTGTGTTTCTCTACTCCATTCACTGAAAAGCTATATGGCTTCTACTTTTAAATACAGTCCAGAACAGAAGACTCTCTAGCAGGTCCAAACTGCCTTGCCACCTAAGATTGATGATCTAGCACATACCAATGATACTAAAAGTGTTTGCAGGAGATAAAAATCTAGAAAGCCCCAAAAGGAGAATCATAATGGCTAAGATTCTGGAGCAAAATCATGGTTTCCTTTGGTTATAAATGCCCTCCTTTTAGAAGAGCTTCAGTGTACCTTTTGAAGATTAATCATGCCAAGTTATGAAGTTGTATGAGATGTAAATACGGGTAGAAAGGTGAGAGTCAGTGCTGAGTAGCAGGAGGAATGGCTAGCCAGTGCTGGTCCTGGGCCTATTTCCAGTAAGATTCATTTCTCACTCCCCCCCCCAACATGAAAGCTGACATCCACAGGTTTCCTCTACCAGGATTCTATGTTAGTGTGCTTCTCTGTCAGTTCAGCCAATAGGCATCTTTGCAAGATATTGGCCTGTGAAAGGAAAGGAAAAGCCAAAGTTTTCCTCCTCCCTATCTGCCTAAAATATTTGTCTCTGGCAGAAGTTGTCCCTCCTCAGCAGCTTCCACTCCTCTTGATAGTCCCACTGATGAAACATTTGTAGGTGAAACTGGCCCCTAGGCTGTAATACCACATCCTCCCTTTGACCTTATAGTAGTGGCTTCCTTCTGTTCCTGATCTATGGATTGTCTTACCATTTCCCATTTGGCTTCTTAGCTCTGTTGTTGCCTGTGTAATCATTTCACTCCATTACACTACTTTGTATTGTGATAACTGAAGTGGTCTCTGCTTTTCTGAAGAGACTTCTCATGGATAAATAGCCATTGATAAAATATTTTGATACCTAGCAATGACATTCACAATGTAGCATCAAAGGTTCTTGGACTAAGGGTAAATGTAAGAAAAACTGATCAAACATTACATCTTGCGATTTCATTTTCTAGAAATAAAAATTATTCCTAAACTTTAGGCAGAGTACAAGGTTTAGAAAGGCATCATTAAATGGTTACAGCTATGATGATTAAGACAGAAAGGTAGGAAGAACATTACAGAAATACAAATATATACCTACAAAATATATACCTACAAAATACAAAATCACTTAATGCAAAATCATTTATTCTATTTTCCTTTTAAAGTTTTTATTCAGTTTTATCTTTGGTAAATGGTGTCTTGTGTATATCTGAGCATTCACACGTGACAAGTCTATGAAATATTACTCATTAAATATATCATTGTTTAAATAATTTGATAAACTTGAGATTAGTAATTTCCAAAAAAACACAAAGCACAAGTAATGTAGAAATTCACCAATAAGCAATTCATAGCCATCCTAGGAAATAAATTGTAATGCTAACCATCACCTTAAAAATCATGATTTATTGAGAATGTGCTTTAAGTGTGCCATCTAAAAATAAACTCATATAAGTAATTTTAGTGAAGAGGTAAATCTTTTAAGTATATCTCAATCCCTAAAATACTGATACTAACCAAACTGTGTTGTTCTAATTCAGCTGAAAAATTGGACTGGGATTTCTAGAATTACGCTTTAAAGATTTTATTGTTATCATCATCATCATTATTATTATTATTTGCTATACGAGGCAGGGGCTGGATGCTGAGTCTACAATGATGAATGAAATATAATTTCTAAATGAGCCTGAACTAATAATATCCTGTTATCCTCTGGGGAAGAAAATGAAAGGAATCTTAGCAGAGCTGGCAAGTAACATCTATTAGAAAACCAAAACTGAAGTTCTCCAGAGCACTTTCAAGCATATCATTCATGGAAGTTGGCTTTTAACCCAAGATTCTCAAAACAAAGAGATGACACAAAGTAAACAGCTTCTCTTCAAGAATATCATAATGGTTATGGTTATCGATAATAGAATAGTTTTGAACTACTTTTTGGCCAACCAAAACCATACTTCATGTTATACCTGAATTAACATTACAAATGGAATAAACCAATCCATATCTAAGTTAATAGAAAAGGCAGCATAGGGAACATTGGGACTTGTTTTTTTTGGTAATACCTGAAAAGTCTTAGGTTATGGTAGCCAAGTTTATTCTTCTTTATAGTATTTCTAGTTATTCTTGCTTATCTCACAGCTATTTAATGTTTATTGTCCAATATCTCAAATTCTTCAACACAGTCACTGTCGTGGCAGATGTTTCAATAAATGATTCAAAGAAAAAAATGAAATTATTTTGATTGACACTATCTAAAAATCATGTCTTCACAAATGAAATCCCAGCTTCAAGAGGAATCAACAACAAAGGTGAAAATCTGGACAATTCCTAATGATATCTTGCAGCTTTGAGTGAAGTAAAAGGGTTTGAGAATTTTAAGTCTCCACACTCCTAGGAAAAGACTAATATTCTTTAGCCGTGATAATAAGAAGCCATCAAAACTGTTTTTAAGTTCATTCAATCAATAAATAATGTACTTTATTAAGCACACTTTAAAACCCAGCCAATCAACATTGCCCTTATTCCTGAAGTAGCCAATTAGGAACAAATCCAGCCCAATTAATATACCTTACAATAGTACATTGTACTATTGTACTATTGTATTGACAATACAATAGTAGTCACACTCAAGTAAACATACTTCTATAGATGACATCAACCATTCATGCTTTTGAACATCTGCCAATCTCTGTTTGAACTCCATGTTTCCCTAAAACTCTACATAAGATTAGTAGTTTGCTGAACTAGAGAGATTTTGCATAATCTCAGCATAACTTCCTTACATTAATGAGGAAAAAATCAACTTTTTTTGTTTATATTGGATACCAAATGATGATCTCATCATCCTTTGACATCCTTTAAATGTCCCTTTTAATAAATACAAAAGTCTTTAGAGACTTTTTACTTTAATATACTTCCCCAGATGACACAAAAATAACTATTTAAATTAGCTTTGTTACGTAGAACTAACATAGACATTTAGCTTTCAAATAAAAAAGTGATATGGTGCTCAATATTTATTTTAAAAGATTGCTAAAATTTTTGAATTACAAAATCATTCATGTCAGCCTTTTTGGAGTGAATATTCTGGGGTCACAGTCAAGCAAGGTTTTATTCTGGCAAATCTCTTAGGTAATCGTTTCTATGCTTTTCAATTCAGTGCTTTCACATAGCTATAAGATTTTAAAATTCAATTTATTTAAACTAAACTAAAACAGTTCACCCATTTCTTCCACCGCCTACCTCTGGCAAACATCAATCTGTTCTCTGTATCTATGACCTTATTTTCGTTTTTCTTTTGTTTTGTTTCTATTTTTTGTTTGTTTGTTTTTGCAGGGTATTTTTTTTTTTTTGCTTTTATTTAAATTGCACAGAGAAGCAGGCTCCATACTGAGGATAGAGCCTGCCATGAGGCTGTATCCCAGGATCCCCAGATCATGACCTGAGCTGAAGGCAGATGCTTAACCAACTGAGCCAAACATGTGACACTATTCAATAGATTTTATTGAATACCTGTGACAACCTGGCACTATCTAGATTTCGAAGGAACAACGATGAAGAAAACAAAGTCCCAATTCTGATTTCGAAGATGGAGGAAAGGTAGGATCCTCAACTCACCGGCCCCATCAACTTACCTATATTACTTTCAAATCATCCTGAACACCGATGAATTCCACCTGAGATTTAAAGAGAGAACAACTGGAACGCAACAGAGAGAAGGGTTTTCGCTTCTAACAAAGTAGGAAGGCAGGAAAAAAAAAAAAAAAGAAGAATCCAGTTGGGGAGGGCCCCCGCGAGGAGCCAGGCTAAAGCCGGGAGGTGAAAGCCTCCAGGACAGGAAAGCCCAGCCCCAGAGAAGTGGGAATTCTAAAAATCCATGCCAGATTTTTCCCAGACAGAAAGGTGCTCAGCAGGGAAACAGGGCAGAACCATAGGAGGGCATTGGAGCCTCCAGTCTCCCAAAGTCACTAATAGGGAAGTGCGCCCCCAGGAGAGTAGGGAAGTGCGCCCCCAGGAGAGCGCGCCACACCCCGGGCCGAGCTGGGTAAAGGGCTGGAGCGCACCCGGCGGGGCCTCGGGGAGAAGCTGGGGGTAAGGCAGGGGCTCTGCGGAGGGGGCTGTGCCCTGCTGCCTTCGGGAGCTGCAGCCTGGGAGCGATTCCAACAGCACAGGCCCCGGATCCCAGGGCGCCGGGGGACACAGCCCAGTATCCTGTGCTCACCAGGGGACAGGAGGAGGCGGGGAGGGCACAGGACAGCGAGGACTCTCCCCCAGCCGGGTACCCTCAAGCTGTGCAGGTCAGCATCCCCTGCCCTGGGAGCATCAAGGCCAGTGTGGACTGGGAGACTGCGGTAGTTAATGCGGGGAGCTGACTCCAGAGCTGGAGAGCTGGCTGCTGCTAGTGGTGTTGCTTCTCCTTGTGTCACCCTGTGCCCGGGATCGGGGCTGCCAGGGAACAGGGGCCTCACAAGATAAACAGCTCCCGCTGAGCCGAGCACCTGGCAAGGGGGCAGGGCAGCACCCCCAGGTGCACACACCTGAGAATCAGCACAGCAGCCCCTCCCCCAGAAGACCAGCTGGAAGGACAGGGGAAGAGCAAGTTCTTGACTGAACAGCACTGGAAAGCTCCAGGGGAAGTTGAGGGATTTACAGTATATAGAACTAGAGGGTCCCCCTCCTTTTTTCCCCCTTTTTCTGATACAATTCATTTTTATATCAGACTAAAAATTTCCCATTATTTTTCCCTTTTCCCACCTTAGCTACAATATTTTACCACCTCTTCATTTTCGAGTTCCTTCCTTTTTGACTTTCATATGTCTACAATTACAGGTCTTAGATATATTTTCCACTTCTGGAGTTCCTTCAATATACTCAACTTAATTTTGGGAGATATATGAGATATGTTTTTTTGTTTTGTTTTGTGTTTTTTGTTTTCTCTGCTTCATTTTGTTCTACAATGGCAGAAGTTAATGCCTTATAAAACATGACCAAAATGCAGCCAGAACCAAGTGGCAAACCGTGATGGTTCATTCTGTGAGATTATATTCTCTCTTCATTCCCATTCTGCGTTTATCTCTTTTATCTCGTTTATGTTTTGATGGTCAATGTTGAGGCCCTCTACAAGTATTGCTGGTTTATATACATTTGGGACTGATCATCTTCTAACATACAGAACTTAATACACTCAGAACAAAGAAGAACACCCTCTAGAACTCCTCAGGTAGACTGCATTCTCCCTCCACTACAACTTCGTCACCACCATCATCTCCCATTTCCCCTTGCCCGTTTTTTCTTCTCTTTTTTTTTCTTTTTTTTTTTCTATTTACTTTTTCTTCTTTTTTTCTCTTTTTTTATTCTTCTTTTTGGAATTCTTGGCCTTTTATTTTTTATTACTTTGTTTTAAAATTTGCTTTTCACTTTAGTGGTCCTTTTGTTTTATTTTGTTCTGATCTTTGTTTTCATTTTCTGGTCTCTGACCTCATCAGAATCATCTAGAGTGAAATTTACTTAGGTCGTGATACTTTTGACTCAGCCTGCTCGTACAGCCACTATGCACTAAGCAAAATGACTAGAGGGAAGAACTTACCACAAAAGAAAGAACCAGAAACAATACTCTCTGCCACAGAATTACAGAATATGGATTACAATTTGATGTCAGAAAGCCAATTCAGAAGCATAGTTATACCTACTGGTGGCTCTGGAAAAGAAAGCATAAAGGATTCAAGACACTTCATGACTCCAGAATTTAGATCTAATCAGGCTGAAATAAAAAAAATCAATTAAATGAAATGCAATCCAAACTGGAGGTCCTAACACGAGGGTTAATGTGGTAGAAGAAAGAGTGAGAAATATAGAAGACAAGTTGATGGAAGGAAGGAAGCTGAGGAAAAAAGAGAAAACAATTAAAAGACCATGAGGAAGGGTTAAGGGGAAATAAATGAAAGCCTCAGAAGGAAGAATCTATGTATAATTGGGGTTCCAGAAAGCACCGAGAGAGAGAGAGAGCCAGAAAGCATATTTGAACAAATCATAGCTCAGAACTTCCCTAATTTGGGGAGGGAAACAGGCATTCAGATCGAGGAGATAGAGAGGCTCCACCCCCCCACCCCCCAGATCAATAAAAACTGCTCAATGCCTCGACATTTAATAGTGAAACTTGCAAATTCCAAAGATAAAGAGGAATTCCTTAAAGCAGAAAGAGACAAGAGATCCCTAACTTATATAGGGAGAAAGATTAACAGCAGACTTCTCCTCAGATCTGGCAAGCCAGAAAGGGCTGGCAGGTTATATTCAGGGTCCTAAATGAGAAGAACATGCAGCCAAGAATACTTTAACCAGCAAGACTGTCATTCAGAATAGAGGGAGAGATAAAGAGCTTCCAAAATAGGCAGAAACTGAAAGAACATTCTCTGCAAGAAATATTAAGGGAGACCCTGTAAAAGAAAGAGGGAACCCAAAGAAACAATCCACAAAAACAGGGACTCAATAGGTAATATGATGACACTAAATTCATATCTTTCAACAGTTACTCTAAACATGAATGGGCTAAATGATCCTATCAAAAGATGCAGAGTATCAGACTGGATAAAAAAGCAAGACCCATCTATTTGATGACTACAAGAGCCTCATTTTAGACCAAAGGACACCTCCAGCCTGAAAATGAAGGGGTGGAGAACCATTTACCATTCAAACGGTCCTCAAAATAAAGCTGAGGTAGCAATCCTCATATCAGATAAATTAGAGTTTATCCAAAAGACTGTAGTAAGAGATGAAGAGGGATACTATATCATAGTTAAAGCGTCTATCCAAAAAGAAGATCTAATAATCATGAATATTTATGCCCCAAATGTAAAGGCGCCGAGTATATCAATTAATAATGAAAGTAAAGACATACTTAGATAATAATACACTAATAATAGGAGACTTCAACATCGCACTCTCAACAAATGACAGATATTCTAAGCTGTACATCATCAAAGAAATAGAGCCTTAAATGATACACTGGACCAAATAGATTTCACAGATATATACAGAACTTTCCATCCAAATGCAACTGAATACACATTCTTCTCAATTGCACATGGAACTTTCTCCAGAATAGAACACATACTGGGTCACAAATCAGGTCTCAAAAAATACCCCAAAATTGGGATTCCCCTGCATATTTTCAGACCCCACAATGCTTTGAAACTAGAACTCAATCATAAGAAGAAATTTGGGAAAAACTCAAACACATGGAAGTTAAAGAGCATCATGCTAAAAGATGAGAGGGTGAACCAGGAAATTAGAGAAAAATTAAAAAGATTCATGGAAACTAATGAAAATAAGATACAACCATTCAAAATCTTTGGGATATAGCAAAAGCAGTCCTAAGAGAGAAATACATTGCAATAGAAGCATCCCTCTAAAAATTGTAAAAAATTCAAATACATAAGCTAACCTCCCACCTAAAGGAACTGAAGAAAGAACAGCAAATAAAACCTACACCAAGCAGAAGGGAGATAATAAAGATTCAAGCAGAACTCAATTAAATAGAGACCAGAAGAACTGTAGAACAGATCAACAAAACCAGGAGTTGGTTATTTGAAAGAATTAATAAGATTCATAAACCATTAGCCAGCCTTTTTAAAAAGAAAACAGACTCAAATTAATAAAATCATTAATGAAAGAGGAGAGATCACAACCAATACCAATGAAATACAAATGATTTTAAAAATGTATTATGAGCAGCTATATGCCAAAAAATTAAGCAATTTAGAAGAAATGGATGCATTTCTGGAAACCCACAAATTACCAAAACTGGAATAGGAAGAAATACAAAACCTGAACAGGCCAATAACCAGAGAGAAAATTAAAGCAGTTATCAAAAACCTCCCAAGACACAAAAGTCCGGGCCCAGATGGCTTCCCAGGGGAATTCTATCAAACGTTTAAAGAAGAAATAATACGCATCCTATTAAAGCTGTTCCAAAGGATAGAAAGGCATGGAATACTTCCAAAATGGTTTTATGAGGCCAGCATCCCTTAATTACAAAACCAGACAAAGACTCCACCTAAAAGGAGAATTATAGACCAATCTCCCTGATGAACACAGATGCAAAAATTCTCAACAATATACCTGCCAATAGGATCTAATATATTAAGAAGATTATTTGACATGACTTAGTGGGATTTATCCCTGGGATGCAAGTTTGGTTCAACACTCATAAAACAATCAATGTGATATATCACATCAACAAGAGAAAAAAACAAGAACCATATGATCCTCTCAATAGATGCAGAGAAAGCATTTGACAAAATACAGCATCCATTCCTGACCAAAACCTTTCAAAGTATAGGGGTAGAGGGATCATTCCTTAGAATCTTAAAAGCCATCTATGAAAAGCCACAGCAAATATCATTTTCAATGGTGAAAAACTGAGAGCCTTTCCCCTAAGATCAGCAACACGACAGGGATGTCCACTCTCACCATTCCTATTCAACATAGTACTAGAAGTCCTGGCCTTGGAAATCAGACAACAAAAAGAAATAAAAGGCATTCAAATTGGCAAAGAAATCAAACTCTCCCTCTTTGCAGATGACATAATACTGTACATAGAAAACCCAAAAGACTCCACCTCAAGATTGCTAGAACTCATAAAGCAATTCAGCAATATGGCAGGATACAAATTCAATGCCCAGAAATCAGTGGCATTTCTATACACTAACAATGAAACTAAAGGAAGAGAAATTAAAGCATCAATCCCATTTACAACTGCATCCAAAAGCATAAAATACCTAGGAATAAATCTAACCAAAGAGGTAAAGGATCTATACTCTAAAAACTACAGAACACTTCTGAAAGAAATTGAGGAAGACACAAAGAAATAGAAAAATATTCCATGCTCATGGGTTGGAAGAATTAATATTGTGAAAATGTCAATGCTACCCAGGGCAATTTACACGTTCAATGCAATCCCTATCAAAATACCATGGACCTTCTTCAGAGAGTTGGAACAAAAAAATCTTAAGATTTGTGTGGAATCAGAAAAGACCCCGAATATCCAGGAGAATATTGAAAATGAAAACCGTAGCTGGGGGCATCACAATGCCAGATTTCAAGTTGTACTACAAAGCTTTGTTCATCAAGACAGTGTGGTATTGGCACAAAAACAGACACATAGATCAATGGAACAGAAATACAGAAACTGGAAATGGGCCCTCAACTCTATGGTCAACTAATATTGAACAAAGGAGGATAGACAATCCATTGGAAAAATTTCAGTCTCTTCAATAAATGGTGTTGGGAAAATTGGACATCCACATGCAGAAGAATGAAACTGGACATTCTCTTATACCATACACAATGCTAAACTCAAAATGGATGAAAAATCTAAATGTGAGACAAGAATCCATCAAATTCCAGGCAACACCCTTTTTCAATTTGGCCACAGCAACTTCTTGCAAGGTACATCTATGAAGGTAAGGGAAACAAAGAAAAAATGAACTATTGGGACTTAATCAAGATAAAAAGCTTTTGCACAACAAAAGAAACAGTCAACAAAACTAAAAGACAACCTACAGAATGGGAGAGGACATTTGCAAGTAACATATCAGATAAAGGGCTAGTATCCAAGATCTATAAAGAACTTAAACTCAACACCCAAGAAACAAATAATCCAATCATGAAATGGGCAAAAGACATGAACAGAAATTTCACCAAAGAAGACATACACATGGCCAACAAGCACATGAGAAAATGCTCTGCATCACTTGCCATCAGGGAAATACAAATCAAAACCACAATAAGATACCACCTCACACCAGTGAGAATGGGGAAAATTAACAAGACAGTAAACAAGAAATGTGGAGAGGAAGTGGAGAAACGGAACCCTCTTGCATTGTTGGTGGGAATGTGAACTGGTACAGCCACTTCGGAAAATTGTGTGGAGGTTCCTCAAAGAGTTAAAAATAGAGCTACCCTATGACCCAGCAATTGCACTACTGGAGATTTACTCCAAAGATACAGATGCACTGAAAAGTTGAGACACCTGTACCCCAGTGTTCCCCCAGTAGCCAAACTGTGGACGGAGCCTCAGTGTGCTTTGAAAGATGAATGGATAAAGAAGATGTGGTCTATATATACAATGGAATATTACTCAACCATTAGAAATGATGAATACCCATTTGCTTTGATGTGGATGGAACTGGAGGGTATTACGCTGAGTGAAGTAAGTCAGTTGTAGAAGAGCAATCATCTTATGGTTTCACTCATATGGGGAATATAAAAAATAATGAAAGGGACCACAGGGGAAATGAAAGAAAATGAGTGGGAAAAATCAGAGAGGGTGACACAACAAGAGAGGCTCCTAACTCTGGGAAACAAACAAGGGGTAGTGGAAGGGGAAGTGGTCAAGGAGATGGGGTCACTGGGTGATGGGTACTAAGGGGGGCACTTGACGGGATGAGCACTGAGTGTTATACTATATGTTGGCAAATTGAACTCCAATAAAAGAATATACAAAAAATAATAAAATAAAATATTTAGATTGCACATATATAAGTAAAATTATATGGTATTTGTCTTTCTCTAACTTATTTCACTTAGCATAGAACCCTTAAGTTCCATCCATGTTGTCACAAATAGCAAGATTTCATTCTTTTTTTATGACTGAATAATATTCCATTATATAGAATACCATAATTTCTTTATCCATTCATTTACGGTGGACACAGATTATTTACCTATCTTAGCTATTGTAAATAATGCTGCAGTGAACCTGGGTTTGCATGTAACAGGTTGTATTTTTCTTTTCTTCTTTTTTTTTTTTAATATTTTATTTACTTATTTGAGAGAGAAAGCGAGAAGGCATGAGCAAAGTTTTCAGAGAAGCAGAATCCCCACTGAGCATGGAGTGCAACATGTGGCTACATGTTGACTTAGTCTGAGACTAAGAACTGAGCCAAAGGCAGATGTTTAACTGACTGAGCCTCCTCAGCACCCAAATATTTTTATTTTCTTCATACATACATATTACTCAACCAGAAGTGGAATTCCTAGCTCATATGGTAGTTTTACTTTTAATTTTTTAAGAAGCCTCCATGGTAATTTCCATAGTGGTTGTACCAATATACGTTCCCACCAATAGAGCACCAGTGTTCGCTTTTTTCCACATTTTTGCCAACACTTGTTATTTCTAGTCTTTTTGGTAAGAACCATCTCACAGGTGTGAGATGATATCTCTGTTGTTTTGATTTGCATTTCCCCAGTGGTTAAAAATGTAGAGCATCTTGGGGTTCATGGGTAGCATTGTATGTTGAGCCACTGACTCTTGCTTTCAGCTCAGGTCATGATCTCATAGTCATGAGATCAAGCCCCATATTTGAGCTCCACTGAACACAGAGCCTGCTTAAGACTTTCTCTTCCTCTGCTCCTCCTCACTCTAAATAAATAAATCTTTAAAAAAAAAAATAGTGCAGAGCATCTTTTCACATATCTGTTGGCCATCTGTATATCTTCTTTGGAAAAATGTCTATTGAGATCTGCCCATTTTTTAATCAGATTGTTTTTTTGTTTTTGCTTTTGCTTTGAGTTGTAGGTTTCCTTTTGTTTGTAATAGTATTCAATTTGATGAAAGCATTACATTCTTCATTTTTTGACATAACATAGACCAAATAACTTGTTGACTAATTTTTAAAATGTTATTCTAGGCTATATTGGTATTATTTAAATAAAAAATAATGTACTATGAAACAGCAAAGTATAGAATTACTGTAATGAAATACCACAAAGGAAGCACTTCTTTTTATTTCAGATTAAGATATATGAGTATAAAATATATACATAATTTCATATTTTGTTTCTTTCTAGATCAAGTAGAAAGGAATTAAAGATATACTATCTTTTCTGGGCAAAGATCTTCCATTAATTGGAAGAACATTTGTACTATCCCAAAATTCTACTGGTTTCAAGACCGGCAAAGCTTTTATGCCTGTTAGTTTTTTCTTAAATTTGACTGGATTTTTTTTTTCCAGTCTGTATGGTATACTGTACGTGTAAAAGTACTTCATTCTTTTACTTTTCATGAGAGTCATGTGGCAAAATATACTTACCTCCCCACTGATTTCACAAAATTTCCAAATGGCTGAAGTAGGGAGCAATAGCCAAAGATGGACAGGAGCAAATCCTAGTCCTGAAGAAGAGAAGGAAGTTGCAGAGGTCCCAACCTATTGCAGCTACTTCATTACTAATGTGAGCAGAAAGTGATTAAACAGGAGAAGGGAGATAACAGAAGATGAGGCCCTCAACACATAGCAATTTTCTTAAGTATCAATAGAATTGTATTTCATATGTGTGCAACTAGTAATCATAGGATTTTATTTTTGCCTTATTTTATTTTTAAATTATTATTTTTAAAGATTTTATTTATTTATTCATGAGAGACACACACAGAGAGAGAGAGAGAGAGAGAAAGAGAGAGAGAGAGAGGCACAGGCAGAGGGAGAAGCAGGCTCCATTCAGGGAGCCTAAGGTGGGACTCCATCCCGGGTCTCCAGGATCAGGCCCTGGGCTGAAAGTGGCTCTAAACCACTGAGCCACCCAGGCTGCCCTTTTGAAATTATTTTTACTTCAAATTCATACTATTTACTTTTTTTTAACATTGAACACTCTTTCAGAGTTTTCCTTCTTTATTTTTTTATGTATTTATTTGAATTACCCCCTGCTTCTGAAGATAGAATTTCCTGCAGTTTACAAAATTTGTGGAAAAAGGAAGACAGTTCATAAAACATAAAGGGTAAAAGTTAGGGAAATACCCCACTCATTTCAAAATACCCTGATTTAAGAAAAATATAGAAACTAAGTGCTATCTCTTTCGAAGTTTTTTCTGCAGAACAAAAAAAAAAAGAAAGAAAGAAAGCAAGAAAGAAAGAAAGAAAGAAAGAAAGAAAGACAAGGAAAATTTAATTACCAGTAAAAAGTTTGGGTTTTTTTTGTCCCTGAGTAGAAATAAATAAACATTTAAAAATGAGGAGACAACACTCAATGTAATAAATTAGCGCCATGATAACAATTTTTATTGCAAAGCAGAGACATTCCACAGAGGGCCGTTGTCTTTTATCAGCGGTGTGTGAAACTTAATAGTAACGTTAGGCATAGTTCTGTTTGAAAGACAGTTGTACTAGAAAAGAGATAGTGATGATGTGGTCCAGATATATACCTTTGTGATGTTAAAGTTGAGAGAATGCAAGTTCAGAAGTCTTTTAGACTTTTTTCATTAATCCCTCATGTCAGCCATGCATTAACAATATTGATTTTTCTAATTACAAAATTCAAAAAGGGTACTTCCAATTCAATATTTCTTATTAAATGCTGTTTCTTAAAATTTATTATTTTCCAAAGTGTAAAGCAATAAAAATCTTTACAGCCTCAAGGAGAAGACCCAAAGAAAAGACAACAATGGATAAGAGAAGTCAACAAAATTTGGAAAATGAAAGTAAATGGAAGAGAGCTAACTGACCAAGAAGACCAGAGGAGGCTAAGGCTATTGTCTTAGAGAAGGGAGAATGAGGAGAAAGAAACCAGTTTTCCCTGAAGGACACTGAAAAACACCTAGTGTAACAAAAGAGAGGAGCCACAGGGCTTGTAACCAGAGATAGCTAAGAGTTTAAATAATAAACAACTGGGCGTTTAGGTAAATCCTGACCACTCTGATATACAGCCCTCTCAAGCATTAGCTTCCAACCCACCCAACCAGCCCACTCTGACCTCTCTCTCTTCAAAGAGTCAGAACCGGAAACCAAAGAGAAGAAAGTGAAACCAGAGAGTTTCATAGCCAGGTACAGAAGTCTTAGAAGGTGAGGAGCTGATTTATAAACAAAAGGAAGCAACTGGTGGTTGAATCAGCCCTTAAGGCTCTCAGAAAATTCAATCTCATGATATGGCTACCCCAGAGTAGGGATTCTTGGAGTAGTGAGTTGCAAATTTTTAGGTTGCTGCAAGTGATTGGGAGAGCATTACTAGGACTTAATGGGTAAGAGTCTCAGACTTCAGACATCTTGTCATGTATGAAACTCCCTTATAGTGGAGAGTTACCCCACATCTTGAAAGACTTTCAGATATCATAGTAAACAATCAAACAGGGAAAAGAAAAAAATGTTTAAAGCTGGTGAATCTAGGACCCAACTACATTTTGTACATAAACCACATACTTTTTTTTTTTACATGTAAACACACAATACTTTGACATAACCTTAACAAAGATAATTTGTGAGAAATGCAATTAGAAGTTTAAGCAAGATGGAATATTATTTGGTTTGGAGTTTAATCAAGAGTTTTTCATCATTTCATAAGATCATATCACCAAGACCAATGCTGTTCATGGTATTGCCTATGTCAGTATTATGTCAGTACTACTTGCCAACACATCTGTAATCAGTTTATATTCACAGCTATCACCTTTAGAGATTCTACAAGTGAGTGCAAGCATCTAATTATTTCATTATGTCCATAGTAAGTGCAGAGTAGCCATTTCTGATGGTTTACACATTGAAATACATATAGTTATATAGTTTTATTATTAAATACTTTCTGCTATTTCCTTTTTACATTGTAGTTATGACATTACATTGTTATTGGTAACATTATATGCATTGATAGGGTAGGTTGTACTACTATATTTTTCTTTTTGGGGTAGTAAATGGAGACTTTTTTTTAAAAAAATATTTTATTTATTTATTCATGAGAGACACATACAGAGAGAGGCAGAGACACAGACAGAGGGAGAAGCAGGCTCCATGCAAGGAAGCCCGATGTGAGACTCGATCCAGGGACTCCGGAATCATGCCCTGAGCCAAAGGCAGACACTCAACTACTGAGCCACCCAGTCATTCCAGTAAATGGAGATTTACAAAATAATTGCTTTTTAAAAAAGTGGTCAGTGAATCTAATAGGATTGAGAGCCAGTGCCTTAGGATGAACTCATCAGTTAAAAATTCTTTCCCCAAATACAGTGTCCAATCAGGATTTCAGTGTTTTATACGTAAATGTGGATGGTCAGTCAACTGTTATCAGATCTTTGAAGAAAGCTTATAGCATAAAATAGACCAAAACAAACAAACAAAAGAAAAGAAAAAAAAGAAAGAAAAAATACTGGAGAAAAAGCAAAACAAGGCAAAGAAACAAGATAATATTTTAAAAGGGTGTGTGTGTATGTGTGTGTGTGTGTGTGTGTGTGTGTGTGTACATACAGCAACAGTTGGAGGCCTCAGGGAGCTGTCAGGGAGTCCCAAGTCCTTTTTAGGGGTTTACAAGATGAAAGTCATTTTCATAATTATGGTAAAACATTATTTCCTTTATTCACTCTCATACTCTTTTTCAGAGGCTACACAATATGTGATATCATAAACACGTTGAATATAGAAGGAGCTGTGAGAATCCAACTATTTTATACTAAAGCCAAAAGTAAAGAGACTTGCAAATATATGTATATATATTGAAATAACAAAATGTGATAACAGAGAAACAACTAGAGAAAACTTGTATATTCCTTGTATATATAAGATAGAGTAGATAAATTTTAAAATAAGTTAAAGTTGGAATAATGTAACTCAGTAAACCAATTAGAATGAATAGCAAAAGACAAAGTGATGGAAAATATGAGAAAAGAGATAAGAAATTAAAGAATAGATTTAGAGGTTCCAATATCCACCAGAAAAATTCAGAAATAAATAAATAAATAAATAAAAGGAGCAATAATTCAAAGAAACAATATATAAAATTCACAGAACCAAAGGATATAACATGCCAGGTTAAGTCCCAAATATAATAAAGGAAAATCAGATCACTAATATGCATCATCATGTAATTTCATAACACTAAGGGTAAAAAGAAAATCCTAAACTTAGCAAGAAAGCTGAAAAATCAGAAATAAAAAAGGCAACATTGAAACTAAAAGAAAATGCGAAATACTGTAACATTTTGAGTGAAGAATACTGAATGCAGCAATCCTATATTGGAACTATTGATTAAGTGGTTAGATAAAATAATGACACTTTGCAGGCACCTGGGTGGCTCAGTTAGTTAAGTGTCTGACTCTTGGTATCAGCCTAGTTCATGATCTCAGGATCATGAGATTCAGCCTCAAGTTAGGCTCTGCACTTGGCGCTGAGTCTTAGGATTCTCTCCCTCTCCCACCTCCTCTGCTCCTCTCTCTCTCTCTCTCTCTCTTAAGATTTTATTTATTTATTCTCTCTGTCTCTCTCAAGTAAATACATACATACACATACATACATTCATACATACATACATACATACATACATAATAAAATGACATTTTGTACAGGCAATATTACCAAAATTACAACTCCCATACATATTTCCAAGAAAGATTCTAGAAAGAAGGTAGAAAACCATTAACCTTGAGGTAATGCATTCAGAAAATAAGGAAAGCACTACAGGAGTGTCACACTGAATTCTTAAGGTCTGCAGCAGGCATGGACAGAGAGCACCTGGACAGAAAGAAGCAGGGCATGGTGCTCCAAAAAGGTGTCTCAGGAAGAGATGATTGAACCTGTAGACTTTCACTGCTTGGGCACAAAATTGTGCTTGAGGGGATATTTAAGAATGTGAGGAGAATATTGCCATATAGAGAGCTAACCACATTTAGCAATGAGGGAATCATTCACCAAAAAAATGAAAGTTTGAAAAGAAGGAAAAGTAATCATAATACACTACTCTCGACTTATTTAGGAATAAATCAACAAAGAAGGAGTTGTGCCCTTTCATGTCTATTTTTGTCAAAGTCTTGTGAACTTTCTGAATAATAGAAATACAGACAAGGTCTAAAGATAGTTGTAAAAACAGCTAACATAAGTGCCTGGAGACTTAGATTCAAACATGCACCAATTTATGTGTATGAATTTAGGCCATTTTAAGTGAAAGTAGAAAGGTGTAATTTCATATTTATGAAATTAAAATAAAATTTCACATACTCTTTTATAGTATAATGATACTTCATACTTTTAATCAGACAATCTGAAGCACTCTATAAACATTAGCAAATTAAGTCTCACAATACCCCATGCAGTAGTTAAGAATAATCATTCATTATATACTCAATAGTTAAATTGAGACATCAAGAGAAGAAGTGATTTATCTCAAGATCATACATTCCTTGAGTTCTAGAGAAAGGAGTCACTTACAATTTTCCATATCTTTTACTATAGCTCTCAATTTTTTCTTGCCAATTGTATCACTATAGAAAATATGATGTGTTCTCTACTTACTGCCATTATCTAAATTGCATGATTATCTGGCCACCTTCTTGGCTCATAAAGTCTCCATATTTCCCTTTTGGAGGATATAAGATAAACCCATTCTTTATCAAATCTTCCTTTTGAGTAATTCCCAAAGCATTTCTCAACAAAAGTTTTCCAATATAAGCATATTACCAGAATAACATCTTTGCTTAATAATTCATGTTTCAAAAATCCATTCAATATCAATTAACTAAATATTTATTAAGTGATTTTATATGTCAAGTACTACAGATTTGATTCTTGCCATCACAGATTTTCGTGTCTATCAGGAAAGGCAGAAAATTTTAAAAAGCAATTATTGTGAAGTCAGCCAAAGACTAAGAGGTAGATAGAAACAAGGCTGTAGAAGTAGATCCAATATCATGTTATGCCATGTCAAGAATTTAGATTTTTCTGAAAACAATGAAAATCTCTGCAAAAAATATCTTGATGTGAAATACCAATCTGGCTGCTTTGTGGGTAAAGTGGGTGAGGAATGACAAGAATGGAATCAGGAAGACCAATTAGGAATCTCAACTGTGGTCCAGGGTAGAGATAATGATAGTGTTTACTGGCATGGAAGAAAGAGAAGTGACAGTGGGGGAAAAAGGCATGTATTTAACAAATATGAAGAAATGAAATCAGAGTAATTTTGACTTTACATGAGAATCCATGAAAAAGAGAGAGACAAAGATTCCTAATGATGACAGAATAGGACACTATAGAAGAAAACAGAAACTTCTACATTTGACTGTAAAACAGAAGTTAGGTTTGTGGAGCTCAGAAGTTAAGATGAAATTGAAATGTTATGCAAAAACACAGAAGATGAAAGGGAAGAATTGTGGAGTTAAAATATTTGAGTATTTTACATTATTTGTAAATAGAGTAGAGATAAAATATATAACCATAGACTTCAAACATGTCAAAAATTTTGAAAAGAATCATTAAAATAATATAAATATAATGATTAAGTTTCAAGTCACTATATATAATCAAAATTGTTGGACTCTTTTTTTACAGTCACAACAAAAAGAGGCAATATATTCTTTTCAGGCATACATAGAACATTCACAAAAATTGACCATCTGCCATGTAAACTCAACAAAATACTCAATATGATAAATTCAAAGAGAGAGATAGTAAACCCAAAGTTGAAGAAAGAAAATCATAAAGACTCCAACCAAAAATTCATAAAATGAGAAATAAACACCTAAGTAAACAAAAAGCGATGGAGCCAATCATCAAAACTAAAAGCTATTTCTTTGAAGATACTAGTAAAATACTGACTCTAAGACTGATTTAGAAAACCACAGCATAAAAAGTGGTGTTAACAAAAATTAGATGTCTCTATCTTTTTCTTTATTTTAGAAAAAATGATGGTCATTGTAATTCTTCTGTGATATGACTGTGAAGTTCTGTGCATAGTGTCAGGCTGGCCTCAGGCCAGCTTCAAGATAGTCTCTCTAGTGTTTATATTCTTACCAAAGGAAACAGTATTAGCTCATTCTCAATCCAGAACGCAGGATCCAGTGGATACAGGAAAAAAATTAAATCTACAATGTAGAAATACAGAAGTTCATTCTGCCACTCACTGGGTCACCAGGGAAAAGTAAATTTCTAAAAAACAAAATTCCACCTCTCCGACAAAAAGGGTTAACAAACTTTAACAGTATCCCATATCATAAGGGCATGCCAAAACATACCAGAGTGTTGTGACTGCATTACTCTTTCCTGCAAAAGTTCAATTCCCTCTCTTCTCATAAAACATCAAGCACAGAAGCAAGAGTATAATTGTTCAGATGTTCACATGTACTTGCTTTGTTTTAGATTCCTTCCCTTTTTCCAAGGTTATAGGCAAAAACATTTAGCACTTCTGTATTACATCTTTATCTCTTTTTTTTTTTTATCTTTCCAATTCCTATTCCTCCATTTCTAAGAATTTATAACACAGAGGCTGAGAAGGAATAATAAAACCCAAAGGGTACAAGCAAGATAATATTAGGGCAGGGGTCAGCAGCTTTTCCTGAAAAAGACCAGTTTGTAAATAATTTCGATTTTGTGTTCTGTACAGTCTTCGTGGGACTACTCAACTCTGCCACTGTGATACAAAGCAGGCTTGGACAATAAGAAAACAAGTGGGTATGACTGTGTTAAAAAAATTATTTACAAAACAGGTGATGGGAAAAATTTAGCACATAGGCCCTAGTTTGCAGGTTTGTTTTAGAGGAACAGAAAGTGCTATGGTTTTCAGAAACAAAATATATATATATATATCTTCTTACTCTAAACATCTGAGATTTTTTTTTTTTTAACCAAAGACAAAAAGCTTTATTCCAAAACAGTGGAGAATATTTGGATTGCTAATATCTCAATAAGGTACTGTGACTAATAATCAAGGCTTTTCTGAAAGAAGACTTCCGTGTTGAAAAGAGGATGGATCTCAGAGAAATGTATCACCAAAAATTGGGGGAAGAGATTCATAAATGATGGAACAGCATTCAGGAGAAAAGAAGTCAGCTTAGTACAAACTTTAGTCAAAACTCGGGACACTGAAAATTGGTGCAAAGTTGGACAAAGGCTCTAAATCCAAATAAAATCTAAGGGCCAACTTATAATTGCAGACTCCTCCTTTTCAGCTTGCTTCCACAAGTATCTCTGTCCTCAAATTTTAACCTGAGACATTTAGCCCATTGGACTTGAGTTTTCCCTATTTACCCTCTTTCTGTCCTAGGTCCCCTGCTCTGCCTGTTTGAGTGGCTCGGCCTAACATAATGATCATTCTTCTGCATATAATTTTCTTTACCTTGCTCTTTTCTCCTTCCACTTTAACTGGCCCATCCACAATCTGAGTTAAATCGAATGCCTAACCTGTTTGCTTTTATCCAAGTTTCTAATTCTGACAGTTCTCACTTTAAATTTATGACTGCAGGGATCCCTGGGCGGCGCAGCGGTTTGGCGCCTGCCTTTGGCCCAGGGCGCGATCCTGGAGACCCGGGATCGAATCCCACGTCGGGCTCCCGGTGCATGGAGCCTGCTTCTCCCTCTGCCTGTGTCTCTGCCTCTCTCTCTGTCTCTCTGTGACTATCATAAATAAATAAAAATTAAAAAAATAAATAAATAAATTTATGACTGCAGACCTCAAATGATTTCTCCATGCTGTCTAGTAACCCTTCTACAGTCAATTCACTCTTCATTCTCTGAGATGCCCTTTTTTGTGTGTCTCAACTTCTGACAGCTTGTTAGATGTATTAGAAGATATTTTAGAAAATATATCCATTTTCTATGGATGTATAATAAATTACCACAACCTTGGTGACTTAAACCAACATAAAGTTATCATCTCACTGTTTTGTAATTAAAAGTTCAGGTATGGTTTGGCTGGATGGCCTGTTCAGGATCTTACTACCCTGATATCAGGGTATTATGAAGGGCTACATCTCCTTCCGATGGTGTGGGCATCTTCCAAACTTGGTACTTGTCGACAGAATTCATTTCCTTGAAACTGTAGGATGGAGGTCCCCATTTTAGTGCCCAGTGGTGGCCAGGGACCACTCTCAGCTCCTAGAGGCAATCCACAATTCCTTGCCAAGTGGCCTATAGGCAGCTCACAAAGACGTTTGCTTTCTTTGAGGCCAGCCAGGTATGTATAACCCTCTGATTTTCTCTTCTAAGACCAAGTGGAATTTTTCTTTTTTTACAAGGGTAACAAGGGTCAGGTCCACTCAGGATAATCCCTCTTTTGCCACAAGACAATAAACAATCAATCACAAGAGTGGTATTTCTTCATATCAAGGTTTCTACCCATGCTCAAAGGGGAGTATGTTATATGAGTAAAGGTCATTGGGAATCATCTTAGAATTCTGTCTATAATACTCCTCTTCCTCATCCAGGTGAGACATTTACTTAATTCATTAATAAACAAAATAAACTCTCAGAAAAAAAGTTTACCCTTTCACTGACAAGCCTACCAGCCTACCTTTATCTAAACCCCTCCCTATACTTTGTTTTTATGCCTATAAGTACAGATGAATTGCCCATTCTCCTATCTGAAGGAAACTCTACCTTTTGTATGCTAGACCTTATCCCAACCTACTTACTAAAAGTCCTTACTATTCTAATTATTCCTGTTTTCTTCTGTGTCATCTGTTTTATTCCCCAATGAATTAAATCCTATCTATGTATAAACAATCTGTAATATAGCCCATCTATAAATAAAACCTCTCTTCTAACTCACATTCCCTTCCAACCATGACCCCATTTCTTCACTGCCCCTTAGAACAGAATCTCTAATCTTAGTTATTTCAACTTGCTCATGGAACCATTCTCCCTAGAACTTACTTAAATTAGGCTTTTCTTCCTACCACTCTCATCAAAGACATTAATAAAATCCTTTTGCCAAATGTGCTGATCAGTTTTCAGTTTCCAGTTTGTGTGTAATTATTTGTGCCAAATAATTACATTTGGCATAGTTGATCACTTCAACCTTCTTGAAACACTTTAATGTCTTGGGTTTCTGGATACCATTTGGTCCTGTTCTTTTTAATTAATGGCTCCTTCAGTATCCTTTGTGAGGCCTTCCTTCTTATCCATAACTCTAAATATTGTATTGGTTATATATTGCTGTGATACTGTTCCTAAAATACCACCCAAAAATTCAGTGTCAGTCAGCAATAAATACTTAACTTATCACTTGTCTGTGGGGTTCAACTGATCTATACTATACTCAACTGGGCTCACTCATGCACCTTGGATTAATCCTGTATCTCCCATCTTCCTCCTGGGACAAGAGGTATCTGATCATATCTTCTCATGGTAAAAGTAGAATGTAAGAGCAGTGCAGAAATGTGCAAGTGCTTTTTCAAGTTTCTACTTCTATCACAACTGCCAGCATCCTGTGGGTCAACAAGAAAGTTTTAGGCACAAAGTCAGGATGTGATAGCCCAATTACATGGGAAAGAGCATGAGTAAAGGGAAGGAAACATATGTGGGGCCCTTAGTGCAATCAGCCGCACCAGTGCTCATCTTCACATGTCTTTTCTTCTTTGTATATGCTAACTACTTAGGTGATCATATTATATTCCATTACTTAAATATCACCCTATTGTTGACTTCCAAATATAAATTCATATTTCTATCCCTGAGCTCTACCCCAACTCCATACTAATTTATTTAGTATTTAATTGGCACCTCACTCCACTTGGATGTCTAACAAATATCTCTTACATAACATGCCCTACACCAAACATCTGATTTTTTACTTAAGCTTGCCCCTACTTCATCATTTTCCATCTCTATGCATGACATCATCTTTAACTCACTCAGGCCAAAAACATTGAAGTCATTATTGACTTCCCCCTCTTATACATTTATAAGCAATCTATCAAGAAATCCTTCTGACTCCACTTTAAAATCTGTTCTCTATTTGATCATTTCTTACCAGCTCCATTGCTACCACCTAATCTGAGACACCTTCCTGTGTCATCTAAATGACAATCACTCCTATTCAAGAGGTTTTCCTGCTTCTGCTTTTGCCCTGCTACAGCTGTTCATTTATCACCTAGTATGATGTTTCTAAATATCATATTGTGTATCATTTAACTAACTCTCCTGCATAAAATCATCAAGTAGTTCCCTTTCATTCACACCTCGACTAAATGACAAAGTTCATCAATGACACCTAGACTAAATGATATAAACCCCTATGTGTGCCTGCCTTGGTCTAACTCTCCAACATTATCTGAGCTTTTTTTCTCTTACTAATTCCATTTCACCTACATTGACATCTTTACTGCTTTTCTAAACCAATAAAAATAATCTCACTTTACAGTCTTTGTGCTTCTGCCAAGAATATTTTTTCCCTGAGATATAAGCAAGACCTCTTTCTTACCTTCACTGAGGTTTCTGTTCAAATGCCGTCTCCTCAGAGAACCATCCCTTGGCCATACTATCTAAACTAGAAGCCCATTATTTTTAGTGCTTTTATTTGGCTCTATGTTTATCTATACTACTATCATTACTTAATATCATACAATTTATTTGTGTTCAGTGTCTATATTCAACAACAAAATAAGACCTCATGATAGCGGCCACTTCACCTATTTTATTCAGTGCTATATCCCCTATGAATAGAACAGTGCATAATACATGGGAGTACTCAAAAATATTTATTGAATGTTGAATGCTAAATAATTTAGACACCATTGAACAAATAATCCTTTTCATCTGCAGGGCATCTCTACAAACACTTTTTACCCTCTTACTCACACTATTGATCTTGTTGGCTATAACAGTAGTATGTAAGCATTAAAGATTAACTATAATTAATAATATAATTAAGGAAAAAAACTCATCAGCATTTTATTAAAAATATGTTTTTATATTTTTAGTATATCTGTACAAGAATGTTCTCTCAGAAGTGAAATTGCTGGGTTTTAGGATATGTGCATGTTCAGCTTTAGAAAAATGTCAGATCACTTTCCAAGTGGT